>NW_020799110.1:18784429-18796445 GCF_003259725.1 Athene cunicularia
TGTATATTGGATTAATTATATGACTATTTCTGATTTTTTTTCCAGTTCTGAATATAACCATTTTCCAGAACTAAGTTTGGTCAGGTGGAAAGTCCTATTGCACTACTGCACATGCAGTTTTCCTTGCTGAATCCCATGATGTGACCTATGTCCTGTTATATGCACAGAGCAGGCAGGACCTCTGCCTTGTTTGTTATAAACCTTTCTTGTTCACTTCCTAAGGCTAGGTAGGAAAGTGCTTGTTAATATGGTCAGCCGATTCCCATGCCTCCTTACCTCAGTCCATTTCCAGCAGCTCTGCAGCAAGCAGGAAACTTTAGCTGTGTATAGCCTTCCTGTCAAGGGGCCACCGAGGGGGGGATGCCAAAGACATTTTCTCTGCTTTCCATGTGAACACGGGGTCTCTTGCTGAATTCCACAGCAGTCTCGTGTGTTACTCTCCATGAAATTGCTGAATTACAGGTCTGACAAAACAGACTTCCATCTGTGATTCTGTGTTGAGAAGCTGGATGATATACTGGGTACTGTAACATAGGAAAAACACAAAAACGGCTTACCAATATTTGTTGAGAACATACCAAAGACTGTCTTTTTTTTGACATTTGACATTCAACTTTGCCATTCTAGATGCAGCTTTTATCTGATCCACAGAAGTTAGCTGAAACATATTAAGTTGAATGTTTATAAGTTTTCTTAGTGATCAGCCTTGCTGAATTTTTCATGATACATATGATGGATTTGTATTCAATTCCCATTAATAGTTTTCCAGTTAACATGTATTTTTCTGTGTTTATTTGCACGTATTTGGAAACAGATATGCATAATTTAAAATTGTTATACTAAGTGAAATGAGATTAGTAGACTTTGAAAAAGGGTTAAACATTTATAAGCATAATAAGATAACCTAGAGTTATGTTAGAAAGGATTAAAAACATAAGAGAGATAAATCCCTGTGCCTCAGGGGATAAATGATGGAGTTTAAAAAGGAATTTCCCTGATGGGTAAATTAGTCTATAATTGCCCCCATAGGGACTCCCTCCTTAAACATCTGATACTAGTGTCAGTCAATACCATGCTTGATGGACTTTCAAACTAATTCAGCATGGCAATTCTCATACAGTAACTAACAGTATTGTGGTGTATATCATGTTCGTTTCTGGCAATGTAAAAAATATTTACTGTTTATCAATAGTATTTTATGGTAATACATTGTATCTTATTATGTTTATTGATAAATCACAGTATGCAATAAATAGTAAATGTAAATGCTGGTACTGTGTAATGGCTCTTCAATTTGCACTTTACGAGGACTCAGAACCCTTTTTCTACTACTTAAAGCTCAAAATAGGAAGGAGTTTTAGCCCAAAATAAATTGCCTAATTCTACTGGATGTGTGGGAGAAGGGGGACCATAGATCTGGGGCTGCATGGATTAGACCTGAGCCACTTCTCAGGAGACATGTGTAACTCCAGAACAGTGAAGGTGGCAGCTGAGTGAAATGTTTAGAGAACAAAGACAACAGAAGACTTTTTTTCCCTTTGCTTTCAATGATTTAACAAGTCATCTGCTAGGAGCTCCTCATGCCACTTTTATGGAGGGTTGAGAAATAACCGTCAGTGTGAAAAACTCTGTTATCTTTTGAATGTGTGATATTTTTCATGAGAGTTACAGTACTGGATCATGGCTACTCATAAGCATTAAAAAAAACCCTGGAACATTCCCTCCCTCCTTAGTACAGATTCAGTTCCCCAGTCAGTATGCAGAATCTCTCCCACAGAGGGACTTGAGGAATACTGTAACATCAGAAATGTTTAATCACAAAGTTATTTGTACAGTTATCTCAGACTGCTGTAAGACTCACTGGTTGTTGCTCTCTTGCTGGAGTTTTGACTAATTCTCATGCTACTTGTGTATTGCCCATCGGGGAGTCAAATTCTCCCTATGGTCTGAGAAACATCTTAAAAGTGAACCTACAGTGGGCTGTGTGTTAGCTCCTTACTTCATAGACTGCAGTGTAGAGGCAATCAAGACCCTCCTTTATAACATTTACTCCCTTTTGTAAATTACTTCAGATTCATACCTTATAAGATTTTTTTAAAGTTTAAATTTAGCCACAACTAATGTTGGTTTTTTTTAAGGGGTGGAGTTAATTTCCATGGATGTGATCACTGTAAACTTGGCAGTCAACTAGAACTGTGAACTACTACTTTTAATTGTAGGCTAGACAGTATTTTGGGCAGCTAGACTGAATATTTTCTTGCCCATATTCAGCAATGATGTATAAACTGGCAATAAAAGACTCACCCTAGTAAAAGTCTAGGTTGAGACAAATGAGCACAAACAGTGCTGCTAGGAATGTTCTGATCTCTCAGTGAATAGTTCGCTTCTTTTCTCTGAAGGAGTAATTCAAATGAGTTTTGAATTCATTCCCTACAATGGATTACTCATCAAAAGATAAGCACTATACTGGAATTAAAAAATACTTATGGACTAATCCTAGTCATTGGTTGAACCATGGCAGTGTGTGGTGACAAGATACACACTTCTTGCCCTACTGACTGAATACCAAATGGGGAAAATATGAAAATGTTGCTGCCTGGGAAGGTGGAGCCCTAACCAGGTGGTATAAGAAGATTGAAGCTAAAAGGAGTCAAAGAGGATAAGGAATAGGGCATCTGGGGAGAGGTGAGGAGCTTGGCTGAAGGGTGAAAGAGTCCTGGAGACAGGGTTATCTCTGAACATAATCCTAAGTAATTTCAGACTTTTTACTATAACTCAATTTACAACAAAATATATATGTGCCTGTAAAACCGGTGGGTTTTGTGTCCTCTTCATTATTTGTGGTTTCTGTTTCCTTTCATATCTGCATGATAATGTTTGCTTTTGCATTCACTTAGTAAAAGGTTGTCTTATGGGAATTGTCTACATGAATGATTATCTTTTTTTTTTTTTTCCAATTAACAAACTGCAAAACAGATTTGTACATCAGGATTTTAGATGAAAATATTATGATCTAACAGTCTGTGAAAGTTCTTCTCGCAAGAGCATTTTTTCACACATGAATTCATGAAGGTGCAAAATGTGTGTCACTGACTTGTTGCTACAAACACGAGATATAAAAGCCAAGTTTGATAAAAAGTTTGCAAGGGTTCATGGATTCTATTTATACTCAGTTGGTTTGGTCAGCCAACAGTCTACACGGGGACAATCGACAACTTGAGTATTACTGAATACTGGTTGTACCTGGCTCAGTGTATAACAATTACTGAATGCCATGGGAGAACTCGGTGGTGGTGTCAGGTGAGTTTTGTCTCTGGACATGCATTCTCCTGAACTTAAAATTATGAGCAGGGGAAAAAGAAATCTTGGGTTTGCTCAGAACTGTGGGGCCAACATCTGGAAGTTCACCCAGTCAGTTGAAATGAAGGGAATGGGCACATCTGCAGCTAGCATAGTACTTTCTGCTTTTGGTGTTTCCTCCTTGTTTCGCTGTTTCCATCAGTCCTGTTTTATATAAGAAAGATAAGTTCTTGAAGATGAACTTCAGAATTAATACACCTAGACTGCCTATCTTTTCTTCATACTAATGAGCACTTGGTGTTAGATGCAGGAAGGAACGTGAAGCTGCACAGCAAACTGGATTGCTGTAACTTCCCTATAAAGCCACAGCCATCTGGTAGCACTGCCAGAGCTAGACTGCAAACAACCAACTCTTGTCTCCCCTTTCCCTGTCATGTGCAGAATTGACATTGTCTGAGGAAAACTGTAAAATCAATGTAACATCTGAAATTTGGATAATGGCGGTAAAAGATGAGTGTTTTGCTACTGAAGAGTGTCCTTAAACTATAATCTTGATAATCTGAGGAAAAAATGGAGGGTTTTTCCCCTCTGCCCCCTCTCAAATACAAAGGTGTCTCACAGAGCCTGCAGGTCTATGAGAGCAGGTCTCATTACATAGCTAATCTTGCCACAGTAAGTAATTCAATGCATTAGACTGCAAAAAGGAAATAAACATCTGCTGACAGATAAAAGGAAAGTCACTTTTTTCCTGTAGGGAAAGCAAAGAAACTTTTAGCAACTTCTCTAGGCAAGTTTTCTTGCAAACAAATGTGTATGTGTTACCCTTCCCCCGTCCCCGCCTCCAATACATTAACAAAAAAAAAAAAAAGAAAGGAGTTAAGAGTTATTGAGCACTGTGAGTTTTGGCCATTTATCACAGGTGTTTCTGTAATTGTGATTCATGGGGAGCAGTCAGACTGTTCAATGACCATCAGGCTCTGGCTTTGTGAAGTGAGGGTCCTGTGCTAGTGCTCTGTGTTGCAACATAAATCATATTTGTTGACTTAGGTATGTTGTATTTTTTCTCCTGTGTCTGCTCTAGGCTCACTTTTCTTTTTGCCTGTAGTTGTATCTTTCCACTTTGCTTTACAGTGACTTGTATTAATGGTTGGACTAGATGATCTTCAACGTCTTTTCCAGCCTAGACAATTCTGTGATGCTGTATTTTCATGCTGGGCAATTACTAAATGACTGCACTTCAGAAGCCCTGGGGAAGTTTGGTGCAGGTGTGGTGTCACTGCTCCTGCAGGAGCCATGTGGCTTGGGAGAAGGGTTGGTGGGGGGAAAGGACAGGTGGGCTTATGGATTCTGTCTGCCTGTGCTGATTGTTTTAATTAAGACTGGAAAAATTGACCTGCATTATATTTGAGATCTGTTTGTTTCTCAGGCTACCATGCTCATCTTCTTGTCAGCCTGACTGACCATTTCATCTGCAAGACTGACTTTTTGAATTTTCCTGTCTTTACTATTCTCTTCAAACTTCTGTTACTATGGAAGAGCACTGGCATTGGTCTGATTGGCTTGAAATTAAAAGGCAAAATTTCACACTGATTTCATTGGTAAAAGAGGATAAACCTTAACATTCTACATTTGACTTAAGTTTTTAGTATGTCTTTAAGAAGTAAATATAGGTAGCAACAACAGCATGTTTGTGGCAACAGAAATTTGAAAATAGGCTTAATTATTTGATGTATCTGGTGGCTTTCACAGCTTGCACTTATATGGTTCCTTAGGTTGCAGTCATATTTTGAATAGATATGAAAAGTATATCTGACTTATTCAGTGATTTTGAGTAGATTATGTAGGGCTTGGCATCATAACAGTGATGTCAGGCAGAGCTTTAAACTTGTTTCTGATATCAAAATCTCCCTTGTTGCGTCTGTAGTGACCACCAATGAAGAGACTTTTTTTTTTTTTTTCCTGTTTCAGTGTTATCTTAAATACTCCACTTTCCCTGTGATCATCTGATGACCTTGCGAAGTATTTGAGGGGAATTCCTGCTTATAATATTTCATTGGAAACAAACAAACGAAACAAGAACAACTTCTGTTAGTTGTTATGCTTCTAGCATGTAGCTTCTGTAAACTTTGTAGCCCTCGGTGTATCAGCTGTGTGCTGTTTTCTGTATTCTTTGGACAGAACGTCTATTTTTTGAGAGATCTTTTTACTTCTAGTACCTGTTTAACTCTTCCACTCAACTGTTTTTAATCCTTTGTAGAAATCTTTGTTGCATGTTATTTATTTTGAATCCTATACTGTTTTATGAAGTCATCAGGAGATTTAGTATTTATAATTGTTGTGGGAACAACTGTAAATTCTTCTGCAGGAACACAATGTTTAAGTGCTGTATTAGAAACCAGAATAAATTAATAATCTATGCCACCTGTAGCCTCCAGAATTTTCTCAGCCATTTACTAATTTATATTTTCCTTCTAATTCCCTTATAATAACTTTTACGATTTTTTAGGTAATTCTTTTTGAGTTGATGAGTGTTTTACAGGATGTGTCTTTGACAGTACAAAGATGTTGGATGTGTATAGAAATGTGTTGTAACTCTTCAAAAGTTTACATCTTGAACCAAATTCTGTTCTTATAATATTGCTTGTTGAGTAAATCTCAGTTCTTTGTTCTGTGCCCTGACACTCCCACAACTCTCCACATGCTTGGATGCTCCTCTCCCTTAAATATTAATGAAATCCTGACAGTGACTTGAAGCTTCCCTGAAATAATGGTCAGCTACCACTCTGTGCCTATTTTACTCTTTCCAGGCTTGCTATATAACTTTCAGGATTCACCACCTCATTGAAATGTTTTTTGAATTTAAAAAAATATATTATTCACTCTATTCTAGTTTGTATTGTAGGGGTTTTTTTAGACAAACTTGCCACTTTTTTTTTTTTTTGTCTGGCATCTTTCATTTTCTGTACAGTTGCTTATCTATGCTGTAACACAGCATGAATAAACAGAAATCAGCTTTCCTCATGCCTGTTCATTGTTCTTGTCTGTGGCATTACAGAAGCATAAGTGAAGGGTGAATTTGGCACCTGACGTGGATGAGTTGCACTTGAACTCACTTTAAGTATCTAGGTGGGAATTTATGCAACACCACACAAGCTGCACTTTTAAGTAAATCAAATAATTTTCTGGTTAGGACAGTCTAGCCTAGAGCCTTATAAAGAAAGATGTGAGAAGGCTGAAGTGTTTGCTTTTAACAGGGTAAGTTTGTCTTTTCCAAAGTGGGATACTTTACCAATATAATAAAGGAAACTCAAGCACAAGCTGGTAGATCTTGATGAGAATGTAAATTGACTTGTTCTGCTTGGTGGAAAAGCCCCCTGACCCAAAACATGTCATTCCATCTGTCAGCGTGTAGGCACCGGAGGAGGAGAAAAATGGATGCTGTGGCTTTAGAGGAGTTACTTTTGGAATCGTTTACATAGCACCTAATCTGTACCCTGGTTTAAAAGATAAACAGTTTTCTACTTTACATCAGAGGTAAATCATTTCTTAAGTCAAAGGTAGGTAAATAAAATAAAATGTTGTTATGGAAAACTTTACCTTGATTCTATTTTCACTCCTATTCTGTTTAATCATCAAAGAGAGGCAGAATAACAAAAAGGTATTGTACTTAGATCCATCATACACCAGGCATATCTTAGCCCATTGTTTTGCTTGTAGATGTCTTTTGATGGAAATAGTCTGAATCAGCATTTTTTGCTGTCTTTCCAACATCTTGCTGATGGTGTTTAGTTTCAGTTGTTTACCTGAGGCATACTGTTTGTTCCAGGCATTTTATTTCTTTTGAAATAAATGTATAGAAAAAAAATCAGGAAAAAACCCCAGCAAAAACCTCAAACAAACATGAGGAATATCCCCTCTTTCAGTACATCATGAAGCATTACTTTTTACAGAAATGAGATTAATTTCATATGTTCTTTCTAAAATTTATGAATGTATTTTCCTTGCTTTTTGTGACAAACTTTGTTGAAAGAGGGAGAAATGCATTCAGTTCTGATGCAGTTTCTCGAAACAGTTGAATCTTAATGTGCACGATTTCCTCTAATAATTCCTATTATTACATGAAAAATGTAGTAATCCAAAATGGTTTTACTTCACTAATTTGCACAAACATTTAGCTTCATGAGGTTTGTTTCCCCACAGATTATGTAGTAACATAGGCATTCATGTCAGTTTACAGAACAAATATTGTATGATTTTTACCCCTGGAGACTAATACCCAATATTTAGGTGAACCATGGTGGAAGAATGAACGTGGGTATAACTGTTTTTTGAGGATAATAACCTACCAGCTGTGGTTTTGGAGTTGATTTTTAGATATTAGGGAAGATCCTCACCTGTTATGAATCAGCATAGTTTCTTTAGTCTTGGTAGTGCTTTGTATGTTGAGAATTAGATATAATGTCAGATTGACTTTTTTGCATGGTAAGAAAAAAAATTACTCCTGCTTATTTCTTTTCTAATTTACCTTCTATGAGAGCTTTCAAAATACTTTGTAATTGTAAGAATATATTCCTATAATATAGCATAATGGAAATGACCAAGCACTTTGAGACAGTAAATACTTTTTCCCTTTCCACTAGATGAATGGAAACCTTGGATCGCTTTCTATAGAAAACTAACTTGCCATTAAAATTAATCATGTACTTAGGTGCTCTGCTGAAGAGAGTACATACTGTATGAGATCATTACAGTAGATGATTACTACAGAGAACATTACAGCTTCTGACAGAGCTGCTCCAAAAAGGAGAGGAAAAAAAAATAATCTAAATTTCCTCTGGGATTGTACAGTTGTATCTGTTAAACCGATAAACATCACTTGATACTAATAGATCATACAAATATAAATTCTGAACACTATATAAAACAAAGTTAGATTGTTCAAGGCGGACAATTAATGAAACAGATGTTTATTATGTTTAGATTTTATTGTTTAGGTTGAAGTATTTTTTAATGAATGTAAAAAGCTGAAGCGCAGTAATGTTTTTTTCAAGGCCCAAATGGGTATTTTTTTTTTTTCCAAAGGAATAATGTAGCAAATTAGTTAATATCACATTGTCAGAAGAAATGAAAAGTTCACCAAACATCTGCTGAAAATATTAGGTATAGTCAAAATGAAGCTTATGAGCCCTAAAATATTGTATTAGGAACTCAAACCCAGGTGTACTGCTTTTAAAGAGTGAAAATTTAATAAAACAAAAAAGGCCAAAGTATGTTTACATAAAAATATGGTATTATATTTTTCACATGTAAATATCTGTCTGCAGTTTCATACAAAGCAAATTTTGCAACATAGTTGTAATAAAATGGCAGTTTGCTGTGAGTGCATAAATCCCAAGATTATTTTTGAATTGATAACTGCTTTTTATTTTATCTGTTTACTGACAATCTACAGCCATAAGAGGTAGTGATGGAGAAGAAATTTTCATCCACAAAACAAAAATCCCCATCAGTGTAGTTGACAGATCATCTGGGCTATTCATGTGTTAACTAGAGATGATACAGGTGCACCAGAGCTTGGATACCCCTCAAGGAGTATCTGCACTAACCTCACAATGAATATTCAAAGGAATTTAAGGAGATGGAAGGTGCATAAAATATAGGAAGCTATGTATGGGAGATGGGGTGGATTCCTCTAGCTTGGGTCTCTGGCTTTTGCATCTGAGAGGCGCCCTAGGTATTTGAGATGATGAATATTGTAGCAATTAGGAAGGACTTCTGTTATTAAATAAAGGCTAATATTGCCTTAACTGTGTCTTTTAAACTTGCAGTCTTTCACTTCCACTTGTAACACAGTACTTCAACCTCAATAGAAAAGTTTTTCCTTTGTGCTGGGTGCTTGAGGGAATGGGTCAGAACTAACAGGTCAAGAATAAGCAGCTTCCATTGAGGAAGCAGAGTTCAGTGGGTTTATAGTTTTTTTCTAAATGCATCCAATGGTGCAGATTCTTCAGGAATCTAGAGAATGGGCAATGCTCCTTGTTGATCTGCAGGAGATCATTGTGAAGGGCAGTAGCATCAGAAGCTACCTTATGGGCAGCTATTCCCCCAAGTAGGGGTAACTGAGTATTTTCCACCTCCATTTATTTAAATAGTTCAGTTTCTATACCTGCAATGGAGTGAGCTGTGGAAATGTCATGTCTGCCCCAAACCTGTTCCTGCATGTAAGAAAGTGCCTGTATTGTATTCTGTATCTTAACACAGAATGCAGCAACAAGAAATAGGTTTTAAACAAACATATGAATATCTCAATTTTGAGGACATTCTCATCAGCTTTTAAGGGGTGGGTGGGGATAATCTTTTGGTAGACAGAGAAGTCTATAAGTCAGTGATTGCCAAGTACACATGGGCTAAACATCTGATGTCCAAATTTCAGCTTCAGATACATTGTTTTTTTGCCAGTTGAGATTTCATTTTTGGAGGTAATATCTTTTAAAGACTACTGAACTAAAGGGACAAAGGCAATTTAACACCAGCCCATTTGTAAAAACATTCAGCGGTCACAGCGCAAGCTGAACTCGAGTTTCTGCTGGCATATTTGAAAGACTTGTAATCATATTTTGCTTGATGGAAAAGGATTGGATTGTACGAGAAGAACCCTGGACACTCACCCAGTAAGTCCCACCTATTTTTTGGCTATAGATTTGGGTCTGAGTTAAATAATGATTGGTTTGTCTGTAAAAGAGTTTGGTCCTACCAGAAATAGAAGTGTTAGCTTTCCTGCAAGGGAAACTTTTTTTTTTTTCACAGATTTTCCAGCTGTGTGTGTTAGAGGTGAATAATTTGAAAGTAGATTTCTGAGTACTATGTTTACAACTAGGAGGGGAATTAGACAGTAAATTGCTGTTAGGAATCTGGACCTTACAGCTTAATCCTGCCACTTTTTTACAGTGGAACTCCTGCTTAAAACAAAGTGTGTATTTTATATGATCCATTTGTAAGGAGATTCAGGCTTGAATTACCATGTTACAAGCCTAGAAGTATGTTAGTGCAGCAGAGTGTCTAATTAATAGATCCTGGAGGTTATCTTAGCATGTGTTCAGCACTAGGCTAATATAGTCAAACGGTCGGTTTGCAACCCAGGCAGAACACTTTTTCTGGCCTGCCTGTAGCTATATAGAACTCTGGAAAGTTTTACCTCCCAAGACCTGCAGAAGTCTTTAGATATGTTTCAGGGCAACACTTCAATTTGGAGGTTTTAAAAACTCCATTGCACTTTGACAACTGGCTAGCGGCTTCCAATACAGTCAGTCATGTGGTGGTTCCTTATGCTTTTCCCACCTCAGTATCACAGTTTAAGCACTGCCTAGCACTCAGGTTTTATGAAAACAAAGTTCAAGGAAGTAGAACAACCTCTAAAATCAAGAGTTGCAAGTGGGAAAACTGTACTGTAATCTCAGTGCTGACATCCTATGAGCTATCAGAAGTGAGGTGCTATCGGAGTTGGATAGATATTATTGCCTATAAAGGGTTCTAAACAAAATGTTTACTCCAGGCTTTTTTAATAGTTATAGGAAGTTTTCTCTATTACCTGTTATAGCACTTTCAAAGTCTTAATGTATAGCATTTTATTCCAAGGAATTATATACTGATTCATCAACATCCCATTGCAAAAGGAGTAAAAGGCTTACCAGACATCTGTGGAAAATGTTATAGTTGAGAGGACTGAGATGGTCAGCTTTAATATTTCCGTAGTGCTCCTCTGATGCATCAAGCTTGTAGAATTTATCTGAGATAAAACCACATAGTTTCCTGAAGAATCTTCTCAGCTGTTTCTAATGCCTGATTGCATTTAAATATGTATATGTGAATATATGAGCATACATGGAACACTTTATACCTGCATATCAGTGAGTCCCCTTTTCTCCAATTAATGAAATTCAGAATTTGTCTGAATAGCTTCACAGATAATATTCAGGGAACTTTCATTTAAAATGTTAGACTAAGCTAGGAATTTGAAAGCCATCTGCAGTAGTAATGCTTCTCTTATTTCATGCTTATGTTTACTTTTTCTATCACTTCTGCAGGAGGTCTGTTCTATTCAATGAAGCATGTTGAACAGGCTACAGGTTGACCTCAGGAATAAATGCATTGCTGAATAAGGGAGATGATCTGAACTGCAACCAGAATTTTGTATGTTTCAAATCCATGCTTTACCTGTGGTAGGGATTTTTTTGAATGATAGAACTAAAAATATCTCTCTGATTTCTGAAGGGAATATCCCATCTTTTATCTGTTCTAATGTAACTGCTTCAAGAGTAAGTACTATTTTCTGCAAATTGATGACCATGCAGTCGATAATATGAATTGGTAGAGTGGCTTCAATTCCCTACTGGACATATAAATCTTCCACACCACTACCACAATAATATTATAATGGGTACCCAGAGGGCACTATTAACTGGGCACTAAAAAGAAAAAGGAACTCTGAAATGGTGTGATCCTTTCTCTGTATGTTTTTAAGCAGCTTGTAATGACTGTGCTCTTTTTGTAGACAAGTAGCATTTCTTGTCATCCGAGTTTAGACTTTAAACCTATGATTAAAAAGACAAAAGAAAACATGGCTTCCATCTAAGACCATAGTTATTCACTGCCTACCATAACAGGCTTATTAGCATGTTTCCATCTGCTTTGGAATGTGCTGTTCAGGTGATTTCCT
>NW_020799110.1:18796495-18822704 GCF_003259725.1 Athene cunicularia
ACAGCCCCCTCCCCCATGAAATAATTATTTTAATGAATATGTAAGGTTCAGTATGTAACTCCTGAGGCCCCATTACAAAGCTGAGATACCTTTTCAATCTAAATATCCATATCAGTTATCAGGATCTTGTATACCATTTGTCAGTTCATATTATTCATCAACAAAATTTGCATATGATATTAGTTTTTTTAAAAAGCCTATAACAACTAGTCTATTAGGGTTCTCCCAAGAACATTAAAGCAAATGCAATGTATCTGAGATAATGCATTTTGAACTGGTAAAATCTAATTTTGTTAATCACAATGGGTTTGTGTGCTGATATTTTTTTACTGCTCTTACATGTGGTATGTATTTATAAAGTGTGAAATAAAGGTTTAAATTATGCACATGGATCTCCACATTCCTGGAATATGGTTAAATGTAGCTATTCCTCCATGTGTGTGGACACCTCTATTAATAGGAATTTTTTTCCTTGTGCTTTGAAATGATCTTAAAGTATTTCTGATGTGTGCTGGGAATTATTTTCTGAAAGATGGAGCAAAACCAGATCTTCTGACTTGGTGACCTGGCAAGCTTTTGAGCAAGACAATGGAAAGAGTCTATTCTAGACTCCAGAAAGGCAGCAGTTTCGGTTTCTTGAAGTTGTTTTCTGTGTGAGTAATGAGACTAAAATATTATTCATGACCTTCCATAAAGACCTGAAAACAGTCTGCTGTTGGCAATATCAAACAGATTCAAACTGAAGTTCAGAAGGTAAGCTATAGCTATGTTTTCTAGTTTAGGTAGAAGAGGAAGAAGCTGAAAAATTTTTCTTCTAATGTTGCCCATGTAAGAAAGCAGTATTTTTTGGGATACAAACTCAGTAGAGAGATTTCCTCTGTCAGAAACAGCAGAAAGAAAGGGCTAAATATCATAGAATCATAGAATGTTTTGGGTTAGAAGGGACCTTAAAGATCCTCTAGTTCCAGCCCCCTGCCATGGGCAGGGACACCTTCCACTAGCCCAGGTTGCTCACAGCCCCGTCCAACCCGGCCTTGAGCACTGCCAGGGAGGGGGCAGCCACAGCTGCTCTGGGCAACCTGTGCCAGGGCCTCACCACCCTCACAGGGAAGAATTTCTTCTTTATTTCTAATCTGAATCTGCCCTCTTTCAGTTTAAAACCATTACCCCTCATCCTATCCTCCCCATCTTTCCTGTAGCCCTCTCTAAGTACTGGAAGGCCACTAGAAGCCTTCTCTTCTCCAGGCTGAACACCCCCAACTCTCTCAGCCTGTCCTCACAGGGGAGGTGCTCCAGCCCCTGATCATCTCTGTGGCCTCCTCTTAACCCAAAGAAATATCTCTGTAACCCTTGTATAGTCCATGACCTCAAGATTTATTTTACCTGGTTGTCATGGATTTGTGGTGAATTATGTTCTGTTAATGTTGGGTATCTTTCTAGAGCTGTCCTTGCAATATTAGGTCTTGTTTGGTCTAGAATCCTTGCTAACAAAGGAATAATATAACAAATACTTGAAATTTTTTGTCTCGTTTACTAGATTCATTTTTCCATTGAGTCTCTAGACACGTCTATGTCTGGCTCTGCTAAAATGCAGTGTTTGTAGTATGGCTGCATTTGATTCAGCTGCAATTCTCATATTTTTGTGGCTTCTGTTTCACAAATAAGGTGATGTTGGTAGATCATATGCAGTTTTCAAGTAATAATGTTACTCTGTGTGCGTTCCAGCAAGTCTGGCCAAGTGTACTTCCTCTGTGAGATCGCAGACTACTTTATGTACAACCCTTGCTTCCTTATTCATATTGCTTTTATTCCCTTCTTTTTCTCTGCTGTTTAACTACTTTGTGAACTGTATCTAGTTTCTTAATTCCTGACAATCACCACTGCTACTTCATATACATGTATGTATGTATATACTGTACCTGGCTTCTGGTGTGAACAAAATTAATATCAAATGCCTCAGATATTGCTACCTTCTGTAATGGCTTTCAGTAGTAGCCCTCTCTTTCCTGCCCTAGATGGATGGGCCAAAAGCCGCTAGGTATGAAAGAAAATGCTTTTATTTTGTGAGATCAAAGTGTTCCATTGTTATCAAATTGAGAAGCAAAAAACGTTTGATCAGCATTGTATTTTGTCGATAAAAAATTTCATAATGTTTTAGTCCTCATGGTGGTTTCTGACAAAAACATTTAACTTCTGTTTTTTCTGTAATCACAAACACATTTTTGCTTTTGTTTATTTCACTTAAGTGGTGTGTTTTGAGAGAGAAACAATGGCATATTTTCATTGGTTGGGAGAATTCCTAGTATATCATATTTTTAGTTTTGAGAAAATAGTTCTTACTTTGCATATTTTTCTCTGAAATCCTATTGTTTGCTTTACAAATGAAAATATAGTAATGTATTCTTGTTGCATGTGAAGTTAACAAAGAAATTATTTTCATCAATATTGAAAAACGTGAATCAAATATCACAGTTTACACAAGAGCTTCGAGGTGTATAATTCAATGTTTAAGAACTAGCTGAAATTTTGAGATATACTGTGGATCAACTTGCTACTCCAGTGTGGATTTCCTGTTTGGATGAGGGCTTCTTGTGCTTCATTTCCTTAGCTGCAGTGTGTTTACAGTTACACAGGGTGCTGTGATTAATGTTTGCCAGGTGCTATAATACTGCTGTGATGGGAGCCATCTAAATATTAACAATATCCAACAGAGTAGCAGTGCGTTTCTGGAGTAGAGTCTGACTTGTAGAAATGTCTAATTTATCTCAGTGAACATAAATGTAGAATGATGTGTCTGCAGAAGAAGCATCTTCACACCTGCTAAATTTATACCCCTCAAAAAGATTTCATCATATTTAAAGGTATAATGGCTACTGTGCTTATCTGTGCAATGGCTCTTTTTTCATAATTCCTGATAATCTCCTGGTCTGAGAGTTCTGCAGGCTAATGTGCATATAGCATGAAATACATGTACATCAATCTAGGTTAACACTGGCCATGAGAGTTGAGCAAAAAAAATCTATATCATTCACTCATATTTGTGCCCCTGTCAGATCTCCTGTTCATTTGTGTAGTGTTACATTAGATCAAGTCCCCACCCATATAAGGTCTGGTGGTCTTGGCCTCAGGTACGTGATGAAAGTCAGAGTCATCACCTGTACTTGGTTCAGAATTCTGCATCTACAGTTATCAGTAGAGGATATGAGACCCCTTTTTCAACCTAGAACATGACATTGATCTAGAAGACAGGTTTGTTCAGGTTTGTTATTTTTTTATAGAAATTATCAGAGTGCGTGTCTAAGTATAAGACTGGGATTTTTACATGAAGAGACTACCTTCTGGACCAGGATATCATTAAAACTACTGGTCTCTGATGAGGAAAAAAAAATGGACTCCTAGCGTGTGTGTGTGTGTGTGTGTGTTTTCAAAGGAAAAAAAAAAAAAAGAAAAAAATTATATATTGATAGCTCTGGCAATACCTGGACCTCAATAATTAACTTAGAAAATATTCCTGGGATTATTAGCTGTACCAGATACTTGCTAGTTTAAGCTAGAATTGTTAAAATGTTCTTGGAAATTGAGGGGAAAAAAAATCTGTCGTCTTAACACACCCTTGGATATATTTAACAGGTTCTACTGTTGAGTTGCTTCTAAAAGGCCAAATGACATGCTCAGGTATTTCCTTAACAAATTTTTCAGTTTCCTGAGTTTGGCATTTCACAGTAGCATTACTACAAGCATTTAATTAGTCTCTTTTGTATATCTGGCAGTTCTCTCCATCAGTTCAAACTTTCTGTTTGCATTACCTCCCCATCTCATAACAGGAGATATATACTTGCATATACCTTTTTTCTTTTTTTTTTTTTTTTTAAACTCCATTCTTGCATTTTAAACTTATTGTGAAAATACAGATCCAGTCAGGCCATTTTTACATCCTGGTGCTAGCTAATCTTGTGCTCTTTGGCTGTGAAAATTTCATGTTTCAGCAAAATAACTTGGTAGAATTGTCAAGTATTTTGACAGTGCTTATATTCAGCTGTGGGAGTGATTTCACACTGGGAACATGGCTTCATGTCTGCACTGCGACCTGGACCCATCAGCACCTGCATTATACCTATGAGAAAACTTGTTAATGTCAGCATAATTCTTAGGGCCTCAGCGTTAAATGCTGCAGGAGCAATGCTCAAAGCTGCAACTTTGAACAGGACCTTCCCTGAAAAACCTTCTCAGATTTGTTCTTAATTAATATGTCATCAAAGTTCGAGTTTGTCGCTTTCTCACTAAGCTAGTTTTGCTTATGGATCTGCCACTTAGCTAAGTGACATTAAATGCCACTGTCAAAAGCGGATGGATTGCTGCTCTCCATAAACTTGCAAGCAGGCCACCCAGTGGGTACTAGACTTGCTTTTGATGCAGTTCTCCAGGCTGCTTTATTTCTGGCTCCTTGATGGTCATTTCTTGCTTGCTTTCTCATCTACTTCTATAGTTCTATGCAGAGCTACTGGAGCTACATATGTTAAATCCTGATTAGCTTCTGCTCCCCTATTTTCCTCATGTCTGAATATTTCTAAACTTTTTCTTTGTACTCTGTATCTCTAAAGGTTTAATTTTTCTCCTTTTTACTTTAGCTACACTATTTTGCAAAATTATACAACAGAAAGGAAATATGCTGCCAAGTGAAATGAAGTCAGTTCCATGGATGGCCCAGAGAACAAGGGGTTTGTGATCCTCAGTATCTGCCTTCCTGCAAAACAACAATCATAGCAGTCATCAGGGATCCTGCAGCTTCAGGGTTCTCTGGGGATGGTCTATGAAGTTTGCATCTCAAAGGCTTTTTCCAAAGGTTCTACCTTTTTTGTTACAGCTTTTTTGTAAACAATGCATGCCTGTATGGGTAAAAAGGAGGATGAGTTCCCTTACCGCTCATGAAGGTTTTTATAGAGGAGCAGCTTGCTTTGTTGGGGAAAAGCTCCATCAGGATGGAGGGAGCAATTAGAGATTGTTCTTTCTCATGCTAGAAATCAGTTTCACTAGCTACATTAGTATCCTGGTCTGTACTTTAGCAAGAGTAAGAGACTTTCAGAGGTCCCATCTCACAGAATGTATGAACCCACTAGACGCCATGTGGGTGTTGCTTTAAAAATCTTCTGCAAAGACTTCAATAGAAAACTTAGATTCTTCACCCTGATTTCCAAAGGCCACATCCTTTTGTGGAAGGCCCAGTGGAGGTTCCTGTCATCAGAGGCAGTAAATTTACCATTATTCAGACTTTCACAGGAACAAAAAAGCACCAGAAAGCTCTAAATTCATGAATTTAGAGGATTCACTGCACCAAGGGTGGAAGTGATCATAGCAAACTATATCTGAATTCAGTATTCTGTTTCTACTCCTTTAACTTGGTAAAGATATGCAGTATTCACTATTAGGGTAAAAATTCGTGAAGCAGCTGCACTGACAGGTAAATTTAATTATCCTTTACATTGAAGACATTAACCTTACTTGTCATCAGAGCTATGGGAAGACTTGCCCCCTCATCAGGTCATTTTGTGAACACATTTACTACCAATATGTTATTTTAAATTATCATTAAAAAATAAAATAAAATGGATGCTGTTGCCTGTAGTTTTCTATCAATGCTTTAGGGTAATTGTATCTCTCAGATTTTAAAATGCGGAGGGGAAAATGTTAGTAGCCATCAGTTAGACTTTGGAGTTCCCACAGGGAATATACACCTTAGATACCCTTGTAAGCGGTTTACCATAGTGAACCTGAGATGGTGTCACTATAAATAGGTCCCTGAGACCAAAAAGCTAGCCTTGGCTGTAAGGGCCAGTTCTGCTTTCTATGGAGATGTCGTTCAAAGATGAACAGGAAGAAATCCTGGCATCCCATAGGGAGTAGAATGACTAGCTGTCACGTTTCATGTGAAGAGGCTACTCTAGCTTCATTATTGGAACAGCTAAATGGAGACAATAAATAGGATGAGGTAAATATTTACCCATCATGCTGGACTGCACTAACAGAAACAAGGACCTGAACTATGCTGACAAGCAGAACTGGCTAGTGGGGCTGCTGTCATGCGCTCAGGTTAGATAAGCGTGTCTGGCTCTGGACATCTTAGAAAGGTGTGTCGGTCAGGGAGCTCTGCTAGTGAAAGATGTCATGCAGGCACCCTGAGATTGGCGAGGTCCTTGGCCTCTGCCAGCCTGGTGTCATGATAGGTTGTTGAATGCTGGTCTAAGTCTTTGTGTGCTATGGGAAGAATCTCCAGATATAGGGAGTTGGGAGGCCAACGATGGCTTCCTAGCCTTTGTGGAGATCTCTAATGGAGGACATGGTGTCTCTTAAGTTTCTAGGAACTGAACCTTTTGTGATTACACTAATACTAAATCCTTTCTTGAATTCCCAGTAGAAAGTGGAAAAATGACACTGTTTGGTATGGCTCTGCATATAAAAGTAATGATAATCTTTTTGTCTCCTCTGTCATACTAAGGTCAACTTCAACATGAGTTTGAGGCATTCCACTGATAAATCTTCATGTAGGCTGTAAGAAAAGTCAAGTGCATTTACATTTGTGCATTAAAAATTCTCCCTGGAAAGAGGAAAAAAAAAAAAAAAAGGTCAATGTTTATAGAGAAATAATGTTTGTAACTTCTAGCAGGCTGGAGTAGCCCATCCCCTAGTTTGCAACCGTGAGCTAATTAGAATTACAAAAGCCATGGAGAAATATAAAGTGTTAACTTGATTAAATTTGGAATGGGGCTGCCCACCTGTTCTTCTAAATATAAGTGACTCTGCAACATGACCCGCTAGTCGTCAGAGGTGGGTAAGCCGGTGAAAGCTTGCACTGAGCCCTGGCTCCGGCTGAGCTCTCTGTCCGTGAATGAGGGCAAGCCAAGGAAGGGAGAAGCCTGCAAGAATGTCTTGGCACTACTTCCTGGCTCCCACAGTGACCTTAGATACATATCACTTTATGTAATATTTTTTTCAAATGTGTATAGTCAGCTCTAACGGCTCGTTGATCCCAGCTAAGCTCTTTGGCTTGGCTCTGCTGTCAAGTGTTCTTGTTTGCCTGGGTCTAGTAAGTTATGTGGCTTGAAGCTACAGGCATTTCCTTACTATATGGAAATAAATTCAAAAGCTCTATTGTGATCACTTGTTGAAACAGCTCTGACTTATCGCACCAAGGTTCCCCAATGCTGACAAGCTAAACAACTTCTACTTTGTGCAAAATCCTGCCAAGCAAACCTGCCTGCAGATCTTATCTGCAGTGTGAAGGAGGTGTCTTACAGAAGCTCATTTAAACAACTTCACACCATCCTTCTCAATAGAATTGAGTCTGCATAATCCCCATGAATCTCTTTACTTAAACATTGAATCTCAATGCATCACTGCTTAGTGGGTGACAGTCACCATCCAAGTACTACTAATTAGCTTTTTATTTAAATGAGTCCAGACACTAAATTTTTGTGAACATGGCATACTTGCCAGTTGCAACTCAGAACAAAGCTGAGCTCTAAAGTGCTCTTCTTTAATTCCACACGTTCCTCTTAGGCACATTTTCTGTCCTACAGATATCTGCTCTGGTGCTTGTATCCTAAAATACAAGCTTCTTATTTATTCTGCCTAACGTATCCATTTTCATAGGGGGCCCTGGCTATCAAGTATTAAATATCTGTTTTGGTGAAGTAATGTTATGTTTCCGCTAATGCTTTAACTCTGCTTCACTGCAGTGATCCTTTCCTGGTTGATCTTAAACCCTTTTGGGTGCACTTTTTGAATATGCATTATTTTCTTTCCCAGGGGTACTAATTTGAAGAAGCAGCCCACCTTCTGCAGATAATATAGAGCCTGGGTGTTACTTGCAATTTAATGGTGTGTTGGCATTGAAACTCTGTCTTCACTCCAATTTGTTACGTTTTATTTATATACATCGTATATTGCATTTGTTACTGGATTAAAAATTGTATTCCTAATGAATTCCATGGCAATTTTGAAATAGCTGTATATATTGCATAAATAACAACCTTTTCAGCTGAGAAGTGATTTACATCTTCCCAAGTTGCATGATTTCTTTGTCAGGTTTATTAAGACCTCTCAAAGGGCACTTTATTTTTACCTCCCTTCCCTTTCCCTGCCGTGGTATCTGTAATTCAGTGCTCTCGGAAGCCCCGGGGGAATGGCAGCCCTCCACAAGCAGGCAGGCTGACAACAACGCTGCCTCCAAGTGCTACTGCAGCGCCTTTGCTACAGTCACACCTTAGCTCTGCTCGCAGTATCCTGCTTGTTTGTTCCTGGACCTCTTCTAAGCAGGGATTAAGGGCATGAAAATGAATTGTGCAAGGCTCTTCTTTATAGTGATTTTATGCTGTGGGGAATTCCATTAGATTAGCTTTTTGGATCATAAAACTTCTTTCAAATCTCTTCTAAGCTGGATGTGAATTCTAGTTTCCTGAGGTAAATAAATACAACTTTCCAATCCTGTTCCATCCACCTGCCAAAAACGGGTCCATAAGGGCAGCCAAGAGCTATTATTGGTTTACACTGGTGCAAATCTTCTGACGTTAAAGGTTGAATCTCTGTAACTGAGAGTGGAATTTGGCTTGTGGCCTATGTATTTTATATGGTATGGGTGAAAGCCTACAGTTCAGATTAAACTCTTATGACCAGATATAATAAGAGGGGAGTGGTGGGGGAAAGTGATGAAGAAAAGATACTTTAAAAAAAATGTCTGTATACGTGTATGTGGACGTATGAGTGTGTGTAAATGATCTAATTGCTTGTTTCTCTGTTTTTTATTAATAAACCTACATAAATATATTTCTCTTATATAAAACCTGCAAATATAAATTTACTTTGAGTTATCACTTCCTTCCAGAAGAGTAGAATGTTTTGGAAGTCTTTAATATACATGCATGAAAGGCAGTCTGTTAATATTTTTCTCTAACATGGAGAATGTTTGGGTGTCAACTTTGCCAGTTTGTGCAGCATGTATAATAATCCCCATCTGGTAGTGGTTAGAACTGAGGTTCCATTATAATAGGGAATTGTGAGAAGTAACCATTGATTTTTTCTTCCTTGCTGGCTTTTGTTTCTATGTTCCCTTTTTTCCTTTTTACTAAGACATCTTTAGATGCTGTGATCATCATCTTTTCTGTATTGCACAAAGTAAAACCAGTAGCTTTTTTTGTATGTTAGGTAACTTTAGGTAATGTTGGAAGCCATTAATTTGAAAAATGCAATTAAGCAAAGATTTATAATGATGGTTTCTTAGAAAAACAGATTATTTTAACTATGGAAAGGACACTTGTGTATACAGAAACTTCAAAATTGATAATTAATTCAAAATACTGCCTCATTCCAAAGAAAGAGAATAATAGGAATGGCCACTTCAGCTTAATGATAACTCTAGAACAAAAAATTAAGTTTCCACTTTCACTGTTTTAAGTCTGTAGCAACTACATTGAAGCAAAAGGAATTACTCAAGATTTATATGCTGACAATTTATTCACTAGTGCCCTTCTTTACACATGTTTACTGGTGATTTCTTCATTAAGTTCAGTGACTTTAAGCAATATGGGAAGAGAGGGCTCTTCTAAACTTTGAGAATATAAAACAGGGCATCCAGAGCCAAAGTGGTTATCTGTGGCTTTTAAGCACTACTTGTCAGAGCACTGAAATTTTATTATAGGTGAGGGAGTGATACATAATATATTATAGCAACTGGAATAGGTTCTTGGCCCACTGCAGAGTAAGAGCTGCACTGCACCTGTGTAAGTTGCTTGAAATCTATGGACTCTTTCACGAGTGCAACTGAAAATAATTTCTCTCACCCTCTCTGTTTAGCATGAAAATTTAGAGCCTGGTCTCAAGGTGTATTAATCTCAGTTATCAACTCACTAATGCTTTTGTTTTGGCCTTGAATTTTTGTTGTCTGGTATTTGCAAGCAGTGATTATTTTCATGAAAGTTTTTCTAAATCTTATGCTAGTGCAAAGTCTATCTTTAAATCAGAAATTCTTTTCCTCACAAATGTCATTAGGGTGTTTCTGGATCTATGGGTGTTTAACTCAGATTCTTAACAAATTTACCTCAGAGACTGTTTTATCCTCCTGTGGGAAATCAGAATTTGGGGTGATTATTGGATCTCTCATTTCTGACTCTGAAAGAAGGAAGGAAACGGAAAACAGAAGGATACATCTTGAGGGAACAGCTGTACTGGTAGTCCCGTGGGGTCTCCTCTGAAAACACGTCTGCTCAGACTCTGAGAGGGATGAACATCTTCTGTCATCTGAGCCTGCCTAACAAATGTGCTGAATTGTGTTGGGAGAGGGCAAAAAGCTGAATAGTTCTGGTAGAAATCACAAGGAAAAAAAAAAACAAACAAACAACAACAGACCAGGTTAGAGCACCAAAGCTGGCTTCAGCTCTGCTTTCCAACAGCTACAGTAAGAATTCTTAAAATTTTGCCTCGTGTCCTGGTGCCTTACAGAAGATGTGCAAGAATGGAGGCTTTTTCTGTTTGTTTTGGGGTGGTTTGGGGTTTTTCTTTTGGTTTGTGTTGTTTTTTCCTGAATTTCTCTGCGAATTGTATGTAATGCTGTAATTTTGTGCTTTGTGAGGAGAAAGTTCATGTTTCAATGCAGACAAAGCTACTAGGTAGGGAAGGGCCTGTATTAAAAATTAAACTGTTGTGACTTATCTTGATAGACATATTTAAAAAAAAATAATAATCAAGAGTGACTTCTCCATGTATTATCCTTTTCCTTATCTGTGAAGCTAATATCAACACCTGACCACTCTGTAGTGGTACATAGTGTACGTGGACTTTTTTTTTCTTCTGCTTTTCATCAAAACTAGTTTTGCTTAAATGAATAGTGAGAATATAAAATAAATAAGGAGCTACAAGGATATGAAGAATGACATGCTTTTGAACAGTACATGGTGAGTAACATGATTCTGACTTACACTATGGAGCAGGGTGGCATAGGAAATCCTATCCTGAGGAGGGCTGATGTTGCCACTGCTCCCAGCTCTAGCCCAGGGAAGGTGGGGGGCAATGGCCAGTAGAGGAAGAGGGGGGGTGTGAATGCAGGCAGGTGCCAGGCCCCAAGCTCTCCTCAGGCTGGTGACACACAGCAGTAACTTGTATCTCTGGGCAGTGGGGCTGTTGTTTGTCTGAGAGGTGACACTATCGATAATACTCGTATGCTTCTCTTACCTAGAAAAATAAAAGGTATCAAAACACACTCATATAGCAATGATTACTAGAAAAGCTTTGCACCCACACACCAATTTATGTGTTCTGGCAAAAAATATTGTTTCTGGACAGGTGATCAGTATGTAGATTTAAAAGACAACAGTAGGCATATGGAAGATTCTGAATAATCACCACCACACAATTTATTGTGGGAGTTCTAAAACCTGTGTTTATGGAGAAGGTGAAGAATAGCAAAGGTAGTATGAAGCGCTATGATGTTTTGAATTATCTGGCTAGTATAGGTTTTAATTTTTATTTTTTAAAGTGGTAATTTCTTTGGTATCAAGACTCAATTTAAATATGGTGTCCTGTCTACTAAGTCACTTGAGAAAACCAGATGTATGTAATCTCTTAGTTTATTTAGGAGAAAGTATGAAACAATGTAGCCCAATTAATTGTGATATGAAGATACGGGGGGGTGTTAAATATGTAGGACAATATGAGAATGGACTCCAAGTAACCTGTGATCATCTTAATGGAAAACTTGTGGAGCACATACAGCACTGCACCCACAGGTTTCCTTTGTTATGCTCTGTATTGTAATGGATACCTGGTGGCCAAGGAAACTGGTTTCTGCTGCCAGTTGGGCATCAGTTCCCAGCAAATAAATGGTCTCCCTTCATTTTTATTTTGTGGGGGTTTATTATTAATCCCCCCCCAATCTTTTTTTTTTTCTCATTTTTTTCAACTGTTCAGAAAATAAAAGCATGAAGTATGCAAACAGATTACACTGAGTAGATGCTAAACTTCTGGAATAACGGTTCACAGGGCCAGGCTCTCTGCTTTCATATTTATATACAATTCATATTCAGGGATGACATAGTAAATGACTTTGGCTAAGAATCCTACTATTGTTAAAACCAGGGAAGTTTTGTCATCCCTTTTTCGGTTATAAAATTGTTTTGTCTTAAGCTTCTTTCTTTTCAACCTTCTAGTAACTTCAGTGAAGTGTTCACCAGAGAATGCAAATCTAAGCTTGTGAACCCAATAATTTGCCTTTTAGGAAAGGATTATGACATGATAAGTTAAACTCCATGTCACTACAAAATTTGAATTGCTGTAAGCAAGGCATCCAGCAGAGCTGCTGAATAGCATGGTGGAAGACTTGGCACTGTCAGTTTCTACAGGTTTTGTCAGGCTCTTTTGTGGTTTTTCATAACATATGAATTTTGTCTTCCACAACTCTGTTAGAAACAAATAGAAAACTGAAAGCGTAGTGGGCAAAGTTTTTTTTAGCTACCTTTGGATTGCTAAACCTCTAAGCAACCAAAAGACCTTTTTCTGTGACCCCTTCGTTAAAATATTAACCACAAAGATTAAAATCTAGGTTTTTGTCTTGTTTTAGACTTAGGGATGAGGTAAGGAAGGAGAGAAATAAACAGACATCTAAGACCCTCCTGACAGCCTTCTACTCTGCATTTATTGGTTACTTTCTTTTAAAATGAGGGTATTATGACGCTACCTTGGACAAAATGTCTAATACCTGGGTGGGTAAGGGTTTGGTGAGACTAGTATTTAATTTAATTCATTATATTGAAGCATCTACCACATGTACAGAATCATAACCCATGAGGGGTAGTTCTGGTATGTGTGAATTAGGGCACACAGTCATAGGGTGATTTCACACTGGCTGGGAGTGGGTTCAGTTGATTAGAACAGGGACTCTTGCCTCTAGAAGTGAGAAAGATAAGTGGTCTGATGAGGAAAATTTTCACGGAGAAGGAAAAAGATTCAATGTGGCAGACTGACTTGTAACCTTTCCATATCCGAATGCCAGGCTACTGGGGAGCAGAGAACATGTCTTATGGAGGCTCAAAGCAAATCACATCACTAGGTTATCTGAATTCACTTTAAAATGTTTAGTTTAAACTCTTCAGATATGTTTATACTGAGCTAGTGGCATTGCAAAAGATATTTTCAACAGTTCAGATATTCATGCTTATGTCTCCTGTGCCAAAATAGTGTCCCTTTAAACAGGTATTTATCTGTATATTGGCATGACGCAATGAGCAATAAATCATGAAATTTTTTTTTAATTGCATAATTTTTCTGTTGAAAAAGTGAATAAGAAATGTGTTTTTTTAAGTTGGAAAAGTTTTTGGATGCTTTTTGCAGTTTTAGCTGAAATTTTTTAAAAAAATTTAGTATCAAATTGAGATTTAAACACCCAGAACTGAAGAGTTTAAAAGGACTCAGTAATAAACAGATTATACTTCAATTTTTCATAAACTTTTCAATATGGTTGTAATTACAAACAGATGAACTTGAACATGCTATTCAGTATCAAATATTATACTGCTGGCAAGATAATTTTCCCTGCAGCTGCAATACAATAAAGGTTTTTATTTGTTTGTCACAAGAATTTTGACTGATTTTAGGCACCCAGTTTCAGTGATAGAATTCTGAACCTGTTGGTATGGTGAAGAGTTTAGAGTATGTTACAGGCCCTATAAAGCAAAATCAAGGTTAACGATAAGAAGCTTTGTAATATCTGTTCTGTAGATTAAATGGGGCTATCTTTCCTGGTTTAGGTCAGTATCCTAGACATCCAGTTGGTTCAGGGAATTGTGAATAGGTTGCCTCCATCTGTAGGCAAACAGTATGAATATTGCTAAACTTGACAGCGTCTAATTTGGAGGCATATGAAGAGTAAGTTTGGAAGTATCAGCTTTTAATGGACAGATATCAGTGGTACAGGAGCTGTATTCACAACTGGCAGTTCTGTTGGCACTTTTAATACAGGCGAAGAGTTGAATGAAAATAATCATCCTGCTGACCTCTGGATGTAATTCTTTGAGCCAGGTCTTAGATGCCTCAATGACGGATTAGTGTTGGCTCCCCCTGTTTTGTACCCATTTGGGAATCTCCATCTCTAAGGTCCCAGTTAGGCATGTGTCACATAATACTTACCTAAGATAGGGATTCCCTTTCCCTGATGGAATATTCTAGCAAGGGAGTTGTGTGGATTCAGAAGGCCAAATACTTAAAGCAAATACCAGAACTTTTGGCAGCTTTTTTTAAGGTAGCTAATTTTGTTTCCTTACTGGTAGGTTATGGTTGGCTGGCTCTCCTCTTCTCTGGGAACAACAGTATCATGAAGTAGACATTCCTGTGTAGTTAGATCCAGTGCCCATCAATAACAGAAAATCAAAGACAGTAGCACCAGCAATTAAAGCACTTTCTGTTTGTCAGTCTGCTAGTATTTTTAGGAAGCTGATGGAATTTGGCTTGTCATCTAATGCGTTGATCCTTTGCCAAATGTCAGGTCCCCTGACCAGCCGCCCAAGTCACTCTACCAACTGTCATCCTGCCTTGTAGAAAGTGGAATGCACTGGAGTCGGCAACTTGATGAAGAATTAACAGCCTCTGCCAGCATGCTCTAATTAAACAGCTATATAGACAACAGCTGTGAAAAATTCATCAATCACAGAATGTTTATTATTGGAATTAAAACACCTCATAACTAATGCATAGATTTGCATTGATTACCATCTCCTAGAAGGAACAAGTGGTGCCAGCTTACTGTGCCTGGGCATTTTGAACATTTCTATCACTTGCATAGTCACCCATCTGCCTCTGGTTTGTTATCCACAGTTAAGGGTTGATCAGCTTCTTTGCAGCAGGTCAGGATCTACATCTGTAGAACTGTGATACCGAACACAAGGAGGAACTCTAAACTGACTTTGTCATGTGGTCCATGGGGTATTTATGTATATCAGCCTTGTAGGCACATGAACAGGACTCTAGAATTATTTATACTTGAGCAAATCAGAAGTAACATAGCAAATACTAGTTTAGTTCATAGACTTATATGGTTAGCTCAGGAACAAGATCACAGTAAGTTGCCTAGTTTCAGTTTCTCCTAACATTCAGTAGTGGCAATTGTGTGTATCCTTTTCTAATAGGAGGTGTCCTCCTCAGACAGCGTATGTTGCAGTCAAGCTACTACAAAGCTCGATATACAAAATATTTTTGAAGCTGTTTGAAGATGGTCAAATGATATAGAAATATGCTCACATGCACTCACGTTTGTATATATTCAATGCAATGTATTTGTGTTGGTAATAGCAATATCTTTGCATGGTTTAGAAGCAAATGTGTCTATTTCTGTCAACATTTACAAGGACTTGTGCAATACAAGTACAGGTGCAGTTTTGAAGCACTTGTTCCATGTTTTCAGAGCTAGTACAAGGCCTGAGGTCTCACTTAAGCCCTCAAAACTTGTGGTGCTCTGCCTAGCATCATTATATACAAACTAAATGGAACAAACTGTAGTGTTAGAGCTCTAATACAACATCCTTCTCCCAGACCTGAAAGGGCAGAAAAGAGCAAGCAGGTAGTTGACTGCAAGGTTCTGAACCTGTGATGAGGTCTCTTGTGGTCTTCAGTGCTCATGAAATGGTACTTACAGAATCATACGCTCAGCAAGCTGGGAGTAAATGCTTTTCCTCATCTAGAAAGTGGCACTGACAGAGTATTGGGAGGTAAGCTGAAAAAACTTAGAAGACTTGTAAATGAGGGAAATTGTTGTGTTTTGATTAAAGAAAGTGCCTGGAATCCAGTCCTGGAGTATTTTTAGGACATAATAAGCAGTGACATTTGTGTTTATCTGCACTAGGATCTCATTCTATATTGTAGCACAACAGAAATATGGTTATCTCTGAGGAGGTTCACTGGATGTCTTTAAATCATAAAATTAAAACCAAATATAAAATATGATGCAGAGATCTAAACTTCAGATTCCTGCCAGATGAGGTTACTGGCCAATACTTCATGGCTGTAATAGAAATGCTTTTGTATTTTAAATTAACATTTAGGCCAAAGCTGAGTATTACCCACAATATGCAGATGTATTTGATGAAGCATTATAAACAATTCTTATTACTGTATGATTAAGTTAAGAGGTAAATAACCGTTTTTGATGAGTAACCGGGACTTCTCATGTCAAAAGATGAAGACTATAACTCTGTTTAGAAAAGAGCAGAGAAGATTCTCATTCTGTATCTTAATAGCTTGGGTGGAGTTCATGAGAGCTGAAGGAACTGAAGAAGTTAAGTAACCCTTTCCTAAAATGGGCATGGTGAACAGACTTAATTCAGTTAACCATCAGATTTACAGACGCTTTCCTACACACTGAGCACAGCCCAGTTCTATACTAAGATTAGGAAAAAGAACCTTTCCAATGGGTCTTTCAGAGATTCTGCTGCCAGATACTTTTCTGCATTCCCACAATCTTGATACTGAAGTTAATGTTGACTTCAGTAAAGGTGTAAGACTTTAGATTTGTTGCTTTGGTTTTTTTCTCATGAAAACAAATTGGATGTGTTCTTTTGTTTGCCCCAGAGTACTACTGGGATTGGCAGCAGCAAGACAAGGTAAAAAACCACAAATGATGCAATGTTTATTGTTGCAAGATGTAAATGCTTGATGTCCTTTGTGGCAACTCATGAAGACCGTAGTCATGGCTAAGCTGAATTTCCATTTACGTGCACAGATGAGGTGGCAGAATGGGTCCTGGTATTTAAGTATATTCACTTCCTAGCTTTATACCAGGAGAGAACTTGTTAACTCCAGAGAATACATACTGTATGTTGGTGAGGCAGGTCTACTAAGCTGCCTAAGCTTAGATGCCATGCTCAAGCTACAGTAATTTATCTCTGACATAATGTCCTTCTTAAACTGCTCTGTCATGTGTTCATTGCATAATGAAGAGTATCAGTACTGAACCTAGTGTATGTCTCGATGTCCAAAAGCTCCATGTGTTTTGGAGGACAAGAGAGAGGTTTTAAAATGTGTCAGCCTTTACTGCACTGAAGTGTTTGACTTTACTGCTATACTTGCAATATTTCTTCTATTTAAGAAGAGAAAGGAATACTACTAATTCATCAGTGAAGTTAATTAGCACAGAGTGTAAATATCTATTTGTTTTTTAATAGCAGCAAATGCATTAAAAGTGACTCCCATGTTCAGCTATTGTAAAATAACACTGTTAGAGTAATTTGTAATGTAGCTTTTCCTTGCAATAGCTGTTGGCATTGCAAAAGCAAAAGTATGAATTTGGTGTTAATTGTGGAGTATCCAGATATGTAAAGTGTAATAAACCTTCTACATTTTTAACTAGAACTTGCATTGTGAAAAAGATTAAAAAGATTACATGTATATTGATGGATATTGAACTAGTTAATGTATTCTATTTACTTTCAGAAACCTGCTTTTGTAGGCTTCTCTAATCTGAAATAATATGTTTTTCATAAATATGGATTCATGACATCTAATCTCTAAGTATGTTATGCTAGTTCTTGGCTTTTGAAAGAAAAGTGTAGAAAATGGTATATTTTATGTTTTATCAAATTGAATGGAACTTCACAGATCCTTATGAAAAATTGTTAGCAAAATTTAATTAAATTTTGAGAAAGTTACAGATATTATAAAATTTTTTGGTGGCAAGTACAGTTTTATAGCATTTTAAATGTACCTAATAGTCTTCCAAAGTTAGTATTTGTCAGCGTTTGAACCAAAATAATGAAATCTGTTTTAATTTACCCCTTCAATTTATGGAGTTCTGTGTGGCCATTCTTACTTCAGATTAAGTGTATACTAATCAGCAAGATCTTTTGTTAGTTAAATTACATTTTATGGGTCACTCCTACGTAAAAATGCAATAGAAGTTTTTGCTGAAATAGCACAATCTGTGAAGGAAAAGCTGCTTTACAGTCCTGCTTCATGCAGGACACACATTTTGTACTGAACTGATTCCCATTTATCTAAATGAGGAAAGCAAAACAGGTTCAGGAGTAAGACAGAAATATAATAGAGGGGAGTTAGTAAGGTGCAATTTCTGCAGTAAGGTGATTTTCTTAGAGCAGTACATTTTAGAGAAAGATTGAAAGTATCATGAGCAAGTTTGAATTTCTAGAGTGGAAACTTTTAGTCGGTATGGAGGACAAAGTCAGGAATTAGAAGAAAGAACAGTATGCAAAGGACCAGGTGGGGGCATGGTGTGTGTTATGGGCAGAAAGAAAAATTACACATACCTAATTCAGTTTACACTAGAAAACTGAGAAATTGCCATCTCCTACTGTCTTTTTGCCTTTAGTTTTAAATAAGTTTTGCCCTTGGATCTTGTGAGAGAGAAATCTCCACTTTTAATACCTTAATCAATGCTGTCTTGTTTTCTGCAACTACAGTCTTTTCATGGTCTTTTCAGTCTTGACTGCTGGTCAAACTTTATTGAGCCACTTAAATTGATTAAGGGTTTTCCAATTTTGCAACATCATCTCTAATATGATGAATCCAGTGACCTAATAATCTTTTCTGTTATTTCTGTCTCAAGAAAAGAAATTTGGAAGATTATCCAGCTGTTGATATGCTGGGTTCTATATTGGCATATATTCATGAAGAAGCAAATATAATATGGAAAGCACTGAACTTTTTTTTTGAGAACAAGAGGAACACCTTATATACACGCTCAGATACAGTTGGAGACACTGAAATGTCACCATAAAGGCTGAATATGATTTGCTTGCACAGCAAGATATCAACTTCTGGGAAGATTTGGCTTTGGTATTAAAATGCTGGGGTTTCAACCCCAAGCCCCAAATTAAGGTTGACATATGGGTGATTCCCACAGCCCTTCCCAAAGTGGGGGGAGTTTGCCTTTAGGCTTCCCCCCAGGGTGGGGCCGGCCTGGCAGACAGAGCCATTGGGTAAAGGAGCCCCAGGTGTCTGCATTCAGTAACCAAAGGTCAGGTGTCCCACTGAGGGATGAAAGCTGGGACCCCTTGCAGGCAGGGGCAGTGTCTGTCTGTGAGGTGGATGCCCTGTGCAGAGTTCCCTGTTGGGGAAGGACCTCCTGCCTCCCTGGGACTGGGCTCCAGTCAGGTCTGGCTTTTGTAAATGTGGGCTCTGTAGGGATTCGTTATGTGCTTCCTTGGTCTTGTGTGTTTGGCTTGTTGACTCGGTTGTCTCCCGTCCCTTCTATGGGAGACTGCATGTCACCATTTATTCCCCCCATTGTTGGTTGTGCAGTGTCGTTGTTGGGGTCAGTGGGATTGATGTTGATTATGTATAACCTGATTTGTTTGTACCCCCAGCGCTCACCCATGTACTGACCCTTTTGTATCAAATACAATTTGGTTATTGGTTCATCTTTATGCTGGCTGTGTCCTTTATGCTAGGCCTAACAACTGGCAAAACAGGTATGAAAACCAAAGCATCTACCACACATTTTTCAGGATATTCTTTGAATAAAGCATGCATTTTCTGAGGATTTCTAAGTATTTAGAATTGCTTCAGATGGCACATACAGTGTTCCTGAACATCTCAGCTGTTTTTTTTGTGACTCTGACCCTAAGATTGGGACATAAAATTCAGCCTATCCAAAATAAATGAATTTACTGATACTGACACAGATGTTAGTATAGTAGCTATAGATATACTTGCAAAACAGGAGACACTCATCTCTGTCCTATATAGAGGTAAACTTGCCTCCAACAGGTTTTATACTTCTATTAGAGAATATGTACTGCAGATAATTTATAAGGAAAAGTGAACTGTATGTGAGTTTCTCGCATATCATAACGTAGTGCTTGAAGGGGTTTGAAGAAGGTAGTTAATGGTCTGCGGAATCTTCAAGAAATTTCTTTCAACTTCCAGAAATTTGAAAGGAAATGCCTAGAATTACTTTTCTTTGTGACTTGAAATATACCCTTCTGCTTTAAGGTTGTGACCACGGAGGTGTTAAACCTTTCAGCAAAGTGCTCTGAGAAATTGTCCCACGTGTTCAGTTAGTACAGTGTCATTGCTTCATTGTGTCTTTATGATCATGAGTGTTGGGATGGGAACAGGTTAATGCTGGAATCACATGTTTAATGGCTTTCTGGGTTTGATTACAGCAGCTTCACTTGCTGCTCTTCCAAATGAGCATTCATAGTATGTGTGGATGGTATACGCCTGTCAGGATGCTGTTGGTCTTCACGTTGTTATCTCTGCATTTATGTCCTGTTTGCAATCACTTAGTTCTTATCAATCAGCATATTGATGGCAGTGTCAGTCTTATTTCAGTGTCTCAGGCTGTTTATGGTATTGCTTTCTCTGGCCCCTAAAACAACTCTTGCAGTAATATTGATGCTTGGTTTTGCTCTTTCTTGTCTTCCATGGAGAATACTGGACACTCACCTCTGCTTGCTATGTGTTGGAATTAGAATGGTGGATAATCAACACATGATGCTTCAGGTATAAAATCTGTGTATCCACATATTTCTGTCCTCCAGCTCTGTGTAAGGTTCTGTTGCCTTTAACTGTGTTTCCCTTGAAACAAGTTTATCATCAAAACATATTCAATTTAGCATGAATTGTCAGAAGTTTAATTCTAAAGTTTCAGTTTTATAGATTTGAAAGGTTGAATTACTTACAATATAAATTGGAAATACTTAAATAATAGCACGATGTCATTACACAGTGTGTTACTACCGGCCTTTAAGCTTAGACAAACAGATACTTGGCACAGATGGGAAGAATAATCATAAACTTATTGTTACTAAAATAGCTTAATAAATTTTCAGGGGAATTCCCATTCATGTGTAGGTGTGGTGATACTCTTCCAAATTTGATAAAGACAGCAATGAAAGCTGAAATATTTCTAGTACCTTATGAAGGGGAATATATTGGGAAAACTGTGAGTGCATGCATCTATTAATTTTTCAGGGAATCTTCTAGTACAAGTGCTCATTAATCCATGAAACCACTTGCAGATTTACTTCATTTGAAAAAAGGTGGTGCTACTTCTGGTCTCCCTGAGTTTATATCCACTTCTGCAGGCTTTCTGATTTGCTTGTGACTGATGGCCATGAATTTCTCCCTCTTCATGTGCAGATGGCACGTGCGTTTCTTTCCCAGCCATTCTTGGCTCAGTACATCACACTCAGAGCCTCAGTGCAGCCTGGCTAAATAGTTGTTCTTTGGCTAGTATTTGTCAGTATTGCTGTGAGTTAAAATGAAGGAATAACATACTGAACAATACGGCCTGCAATTTCCAGAGCACTTGTGAATTGGAGACTTTCACCTATGCAAGGTTTTAATTTCTGTGTTTTCATTTTAAATTAATAAAGTTTAAATATATAGCTCAAGAAATAGAGAGCTGAATTAGTGAAGCCCTGCTGAGCAAGTGATGGTTGAACCCCTCTGTTTCAAACGAAAAGGAAAGTACTTTCTGCTTTCAGTAGTAAAAAGTTTTATCTCCTGTTTGAAAACTCTATAGACACATCCATCAAGCAGTCTGACAGGGAAATTAAATTGGGTTACAGCACTACAAGAAGTCCAGATTATGTTCCTGCTGAGCAGTAACAAATTGTGTTGAACTTTATAAAGTTTTTTTCTGTTTTTCACGAAATAATGCAGTATAGAGCTAGTCAGTGGTCACAAGAGATGCTGGGGAAGCTTCTGGAAAAGCTTGGTGTTCCTTAATAAGGAAACAAAGTAAAACTATAGATATGGTTTTCTTTTCCTGCAGAACCACTTGTGTTCTCTGCTCCTTTAAAGGCACACCAAACCTGCACAAGTTACAGTTTTATTTATTTGCTGTAAAATGGAAAAAAATGAAATTACTTTCCTGACTAGAAGGTAAATTACTTGTGTCCTGGTTGTGGTGGGTCACCGTTGACTTCCACTGAACACAGTAAGAGATGTAGCTATTCTGCTAGAGGTCACAATGGGACCCTAATTTTGCCCCATGAATTTTACCCCAGTAATCAAATAAATAGTATTTTAATTTAACTCCCCTTACGTATGCATTTCAACTAGACTGGCATTTCAGTAACCTTTCTTATCTTTTATTTAGAGAGGAGCTGTTATACACAGCTAGGATCCAAGTGCTTTTGAAATCAGTGATGTTCAGATGTAGAACCATAGCCTATCTTTGCTTTTCTTTCTTATCATTCCATCCTGGCTCTGAATACCCTACAACATGAAGCAACTTCAGACCCATCTCTAATGTCAATAAAAAGCTCTGAATGCTTGAAAACAGGTCTGGAGTTGTTTTCAAGCTTTGTGAAATTCAGCCAGCCATTCCATTAATGTGAGTGTCAGGTTTTTAAGAGAATCTGAAATAGGGAAAGGTTTCTGGTATCAGGTTTTTGATCTCTGAAAATTAAAAAAGGCATCCTTTTTGAAAACCTTTGCATTCATATGAAAAATTATCACTGTTTATATATTTGCATGTATGTAGGTATGGATGGTTAAGTACCCTTAGTATGTGAAATCCTAGGTGTTTTAACAAAAGAGAATTAATTTTGTCTTTTGATTCTTTATTGTCTCTTCCAGTACACTTGCATCTAGCTACATAGCCTAGACTATTTTTGAGTAATACCCATGCATTCTTAGACTCAAAATAAAAAAGGGACAGTAATTCCCTTCCATTTGTGGATGTTCCTCTTACAGCATGAGCATTAAAAGCCATTGATCTACAAATATCTTGTTTATATGGAAGTTAAGCTAGCTTTTAAAAATAGATACAAATTAATGAAACTGAAAAATAAAGGAGAAAGTTTATTAGACAAGGAAAGCTAATGTTGTTTAATGAAGTGTGGCATTCTGATCTGTTTTAAAAGCCTTGTTCTTTCTCAGTAAGCAATAGGAGTAAAATGTTTCTCTTATGGGCTTCTGCTTTACACATTGCGTGCTTGCCTTGAGGAATTAAAAACCTAAATAAACCTTAACTCACAAAAGATGTAAGTATGAGAAATCTCATCCTTTTTCTGGAACAGCTTAGGAGCTGATTGTTTATTTAACAGGCTGGTGTCCCGAATTTGCCAGTGACACACTGACAAAAATCCCATCACAGGCATTTGAAGTTGCAAAAAGGAAGAAAATTGCAAAGATGCAAGTCAACGTGCAAAGCCGCAAAGGTCTGCTGACCTAGGTGTTTTCAATATTTAATAACTATATTTAAAGATGCAGAACTAGAATGATCTGAGAGAGCAGTTAGTAATGTTCTGATTTAATCAAACCAAATGAGATCGTCCTATGAGTTGTTGGTTGCTTGAATTATTTTGTACAGGAACTTACTCTGGGGAAGAAGGAAATCACATCTATGGAAAGATCCAGACGAGTACTTACAAAAATCTTAACAGACTAAAGTGAAATTTAAATAGTGCATAGGCTTTGTGGCAGCTTATAAAAGGTGAATGTGTTTTATCCTTAGATGTCAAGATTGTTGAGTGGCTGAATTTGAGAACTGCCTTTTGTTCTCTTCACTGAAGCAGCTGGGAGTTGTGGTAGAAGGCAGGTGCAGATGCTGATGTAGTGTCCCTACAATTAGCACTTCCCAGTGGAGCATTAAGTGCCAAACCCAACTATGAGAGCCAGTGCTTTGCTTATGGATTATTTTTTTTTAAGGAAAAATGCTATTTTTGAAACACTGATGCAAAATGTTTTTCATTACTGAAGGAGTCCCTTTCCACTAACTAAAGTTTTCTGGGTACAGAGTTTCATTCAATGTAAACAACTTTTTTTATAAACTAAAAAGCATTCGCTATCCATCAAGGAAGAAAGTTTTTTTCCTGTGTCCAGTCCTTTCCCTTTTCTTATTTCCACATTTTTTTTTATACCCAGATGCAAGAAGAGAGTGTATGAAGTAAACAGAGGAATGGGAAAACAGTTGAGAAAAAACCTTTTTATGTCTTTTAGAACCAAATAAGGAAGAATGAAAATAATGTTTTCTGATTTAATTTACTTTTTTTTATTATTATTTGTACAGTTGGAAGGGAAGGGTAAAATTGAAGGTGAAGATATTTCCTTTCATGTCATGGATGTTCTCACTTTGGTCACATGAGTTTCTCCAACTATTTTCTACAAGACTAAACTATCACATTTCTCCAATGAGATTTGCTATGCTTGTCTCATTTCAAGTCACAGCAGGCTATTCAGTGATCGCTTTTTGAGTTCCTGTTTCTGACATTGTGAAACTTGGATTCTACTGTAACTGTTATATTAAGATTCAAACTAAAATTTTCAAATAAGCAAAATTTTCAGTTTTTTTTCATGTACCTGGGATGTTTATGGCTTTTAGAGACCGCTATTTCAATATGATTTCACTTTGACCAAATTATTAAAGTTTATTAATGACAAGATTAGTAAACCTCCTGATCAAAAGGGAATTGGAGCACATGATTCTCAAATGTACAAATAGATTACATTACTTAGTGGTATGCATTTAAGAGGATAAACTTTGTAATTAAATTCTGCTTCATGGTGTCCTGATGTTTGTTTAAACCTGTAATGGTCTAAAAGTGACCTAGACTTGCCTAAAACTCTCTCAATGCAGGATGGAAATCTGGAAGGAGTAGGCATATATGATTTCTTACATTGTCTAGAGTGGGTGAATTCAAACTCCCTGAATTTTTTTTCTCTTATTTTGTTGTTTTCAGCCCTGTGAAAACTTGGCAGTGGGAAAAAAAAAAAAAAAAAAAGAAAAAAAAGAAAAATGAACCAAAGTTTGATTTTTTTATTTCCGTTTAAATTCAATCTGAAATATTTCGCTCAACCCTTTTTATACTTTTAAAGATCATCTATTCATGGAAATATACGTTTAAAACACAGTTTAAAAGTTAAGGTTCATTTAAAAATGACATACAGATATATCATAAATTGGAATAAACCCCAGCATTTCAAACTCTTTCAACCAGAAATCTTACTCCTCCTTACTTACTCTATGCCTAGAGAAGAATGGACTTGGAGTGGTTCAAGAAACGTAGTAAAAAAATTTTATTTTTACTTTCATTTTTTTTAGAACAGATAATAGTATCTCCCATTTCTGTTCAAGTAGTTTTCACTGGAAAATAAAATCGCTTATATTTAATTTGAAATGGTAGCATTTTTCCCAGATAGTATTTTCCTCTGAAAATTTTTGCCTCCAGTGTTCTTTTAATTTACTGAGACTGTGAGGGAGTCAAGCAGGAGAACAGGGCAGACACACCTGTTTTAATGAAAGCTTTCCCCCCAGTTATGCTCTGCATGTAGTCTTCTAGGCTTCATTTTTTTTTTTTTCACTCAGTTAAGGGATTCTCCTTCATATCTACATTTGTAATTTAATTGTGTTTGACCTATTAACTAATGCATACAGCAAATCTTTAATTTTCAATACTTGGTGGCTAAAGATGAAAATGGGTCTCAGAGTAACTGCAAAATGAGCTTTAAATTCTAATTAAAAATCATCTTATCAACACTACATTTCACATTGTATAGTTATGGGTCTGATATTTTCTGAATTGGTTACGCTAGATTACTTTATAGTACTTTGTGATTGAGAGGGAGCATGACTTTTTTTAACAATTTCTTTTGCACAGCAGGGTGACTTAAATCAGTGTGACTGACATCCTCCTAATACGCTTAAAAATCTTTGGAACAATTGATCTGAAACTTGAGCATTTTCATTCTGATTGGATCAGACGACAGGGAAGAAGTTGGGTGTGCTGGATATGCAAGCATATTCACATAGTTTCTTCTCTTAAATCCTGATCCAAGGTATATCTAAGCATGTGTGTAAACTTAGCATATGAACACTGCTGAATCAAATGGAAAAGTTCTGGCCTAGAAGAAACTGTCACACCTCACAGGAACAAAAATGAATCCAGGACTTTACCTGATGAGTAAATTTACAAAATGCAGGTGCTTGAATGTTTGAGAGAAATAGATGTAAAAGATGAGGAGAAAAATATTGCCATGGTTGACATTGCCCTAGATGAAGGATCTTGCATATATAAAAACCCAATTAATATCAAAAATGCTTTCCCTGGACTAAAAAGCTAAAACCTAAAACGTTCCCTGGACTAAACCCTAAAAAAGGATTTTCTTTGGCAATGTTACTCTTAATCTGCAGCATGTAATATGCTGTTTACTTGAGCCAGGGAGTCTCTTGTATGGAATATCATTGGCACACACCCCCCCCCCCCCC
>NW_020799110.1:18822754-18837214 GCF_003259725.1 Athene cunicularia
ATATATATATATATATATATATGTATATGTATATATATATATATATAAAAAATTAGGAGCTGCAGAACAAACTGGCCAGAAGAATTAAACTGTAGTGTAAATGAATGTGTTCTGAACTCCAAAAATGTGAACTATCCTCTAGCTGTACAGCAGTATTTACAGTATATTCCTTTTTAAAGATATTGTCACAAGGTCATAGAAACAGATTTTGAGTGGAAATGCACATGTGCACCCTATTAAAATACCTGTGTGAACACTGGCATGGGCAGACTCAAATGAAGTCACTAGGCCTTGTATTTATCTGGCTGAGAGGTGAAAGGGTCACACCTCTGGCCTAATGCTTAATTGTGAAACTTGTGAAATTTTAGGCAGTTCTTAGACTTTTGTTCAGCAGCATTCTTTAAGAGCTTTCATCCTAATGCTTCAGGATGTAGAATTTCAGAACTCCACAAGAATATACAAGAACTACTACATTACTCTCTGACTATACTTGTTTTATCTTAGAGATGTCATTAGAGCTTTTTAATTTAGGAGTAGATCATCATCATGAAAAAACAATTTATTACCTAAACACTCAGAAAATACAATTCTGTGTGGAATGCTTACAGTAAGATACACTATGAAACCTTTTCTAGTGACAATATGCATTTCTCTGTAGAAGTAACACTTCAGTCTTGCACCTGACTTACCAGGTTAAAAAAGCTTTTTCATTGACCCTCGTGATATCAGTATGACAGCACTAAAGGTATGTACGCTCTTCTCCTATTAATCCACTTGCGTTGTCCATTTCTCCGATAAGACAAATGCTTTCTACCTGGAACTAATGTGGATTGAAGGGGAAGTCATGTTAGCAAAGGTTTGTGTGTTGACTGAGCACGTGCGTGTCCTTTGGTACCCCCACGATATGTTGTGGGGTTGTTCAGGCAGCTGAGAACTGAGGTCTGGAGTTCAGTTGGGATTTAGCACAAATCATGTCATTATACCTAGAGGGTACACTTACAAGCAGGGCTCATGAGCTGATGCTAACCATGTATTGATGTGTAGTATATTATGTTATCTGCTAAGCTTATGCCTGGTACTGGTAGCGTTACTTTGATGTATTTTGCATGACCAACTATACTTCATTTTGGCTTAAATTATTATCAAATAGTTAGGAGTGTGCAATAACTGCTATTCCATAGTAACAAACAGTGGCAATAGCAACTTCACTATCATGTGGCACCCATGCACCCTGAGCCATTAAACCAGAACATTCAAAGACCATCTCTTGCAGAAAGCATTTTAACATCCCTCTAAGCACTAACTAGCTCAGTCACTATGTTTACGGCCTCTTTCATTTTTCATGTGCTCACACATGAAAACATGTGTGAAAAACAACAACAACCAGAGGGTAAGGTCGAGCTGCCAAAACTTGGAAAGGATGGCACACAGGGGTCTGATCCAGCCCTGGAATCCAAGGAACAGAAAAACTGCAGTGCATGGGTTTATACTGGAATTATCTTAGTTTAAAAGAGTACCCAAATGCGACCTTGAATCCAAATGCCACTTTAAATGCCACAAATGGGCCATCTTAAAACTGGATTTCAGCAACAGCTACAAACTTGCAGTTTCCCTGAACCTGAGCCTGTGGGACCATGGCATGTCTGTAGTATCTGAGTACCCCTGGCAATGGTTAGAGAGCATGTGTGCACCTGTTTTCTAGGTGTTGTGTGTTTGTTTCTTCTTGGACTGCATATGATTGGTAGTTGTGTCTTTTCTCCCACTACTACTTAGTTTATTTGGGATAAATTTTTTCTTTTGAGCTTTATGTGGTAAAAATTTGTTGTGTGGTCTTTTGGGATAGTTCCTATAAGGAACATAGATACTGTATTGCCAGGTCAGATATGTGAATCCACCATACTGACCCTTAAAGTCCTGATCAGTTTTCATCTAGTCCTAGAGCCACTGCTTTTCATAGCACCTGCATTTTCGCAAGCAAAGTCACATTATGTTCTTGCATGATCTGAGGTTTGAGGGGAAGTTTTTGATTATTTCAACTCCAGAGCCTGACTCAGTAGGTGTATCTGCAGCATACCTTGTGGATACCAGGTAGCCTAATTGTGGGAGAGCTGAGCACACACACGACCAATGTGATCAGGCAGTGCCCATTTATTACAACTAAGAAAGCCCTTTTATAATGTTCTCCCACACACGTGAGTAACATGCAGTACAAGTCCTCAAGATTGGACAGTTAACTTAGCCCGTGCTTTAAACCTTCTTATGATTGGATAAAAAGTGCCCCATCAGCCTTGCCAGGCACCTGACTTGTGGAACTTCCTCGTCCATCCCAACCCCTTCCAGGGGTTGTTTGTCTCGTTGAGTATCTTCCCCCTCATTCAGGGTCACATCCTTATCGCATTCTTGTTTGGCTGAGGCTCTTATCAGTCTTGTTCTCACACAGGATGTCTCACATGTCCATTCTCTCACAGAAAGCCCTCTAGAATCCCAACACCTAATGGTTATCTTGGACAGACTGGTGTTTAGTGCATGTCCATGCTATGTTGGATGTCTTATTTCACAACAGATAGAGCAGTCTAGCTGGCTAATAAAGAAAAAAAAAAGTCCAACCTTTCCACAGTTTTAAAAAAAAAAAATCTCTTGACATGTATAAAATTTGACATCTAATGAAACAATGCTGAATCATGTGAATACATTGCAGTCTGTGATGGATCGGAACTGGAATGCTGACAGCTCTGAGGCATTTTTCAGGAGTTGGTAACAGTTCAAATCTCATCAGCTTCTGAGATTTCATCTGTTTCTTTGGGAGGGTGGGATAAATGTCTCTGGACATGATGCCAAGCTTGAATCTTTAAGATGACTTGGATGAAAATTCCTTTCTTCTTCTGACCTTATCTCTTCTTGCCCATTGTGATGCTATAGAAATTGAATTTCAGGGCTCATGAGCTAAAGTTTCTGCTATGGTCGGCAGAAGTGTCTTTCCATCTGATTACCCTTGAGGTCAGAAACACGTAATATATTCAGGGGTGTTTCTAATTGAACGAAGCTCAGAATATGTGAGGGTTGTAGACAGCAGCTGGCCCCAGCAGAGACTAACAGATTTGCTGAGAACCTGCAAAGATCTTGGCAGGATGTCAACAAAGATACTGCAGGGTTGCTAGATGCCAGGAAAACGAGATCTTTGGTTTGAAGCAAGGAAAATGGTATTTAGGGAGGATGGGATGTAATAAATTACAATAATAGCACTGTGAACAAGGCTCATCCAAAAGTATTAACAACTGTGACTATAGTGGGAAAGTTGTGTACTCATTTCCATGGAAGTAGAAGCAGGTGAAAAAAAGATGTGCTTTCTTATAGTGGCATAGTATTCACCCGAGCCAGGATAAGTAACTGGATTCTATGTAGGAATTGTTTTTTAAAAGTGAAGTGTGAAGGGAACAAAAGCACTGACAGAGAAAGGGCTTAGCTGATTTGAAACAATAGGAAAGAGAAAATGATGGAGGCTGGGTGAAGAAAATAGAGATGTTTGTGGAGGACAAGAAAAGAGAGATTTTTGCAAGGCCCCTATTGTCTTTTTGGGATAGCAAGAAATTGAGTCTAGAGTATCAGGAGTTTCTAGAATGCAGTAATATAACTGTAAATTTAGCTTTACTCTGACGTGTTTGCTAGTGATTTGCTCTGACAAAATATGTAGGTATTTCTCTGAAGGCTTCAGGTGCTGGAAATTTTAGCTGACCATTTACCCAATCAAGCGTAATGGTGCATGACTCAACTATGCCTGACCCTTAGATGTTTTGAGAAGATTTTTAGGTCAGTCTGCAGGAAACTGTTTGATCTATTATGCTGATGTGTTGTTGTCCTTGCTCCCTCAGAGTCTAGTGAAAAATGTGCTTTCTAAAGAGCCTGTCCAGAATTAGTGTGTTACTGAAGCAAAGTTGTGGCATTTAAAGAGGCAGTTTCACGAGGAGAGAAAAGAAAACAGATTCTTATCTAGTTGGCACATTGAACATGACACAGAGAATAGCAGCCCTAATGAGGGATGCCTGCATGGAAAATTTCTGCCCTACATGATAGGTTTTGATCAGTGTTCCACAAATTGGATTTAAATTATTTCAGGGAGATTTCCTCTTCATTTACCTGCTACAGTAATTCCAGTTACTTATTATTGTTCTTAGTACTTGATTTGATTATATCCTCCCTGATTACTTTATCAGGTTAAAGTCTATGGGTTATTGACAGTTTTGTGTTAACTAGACAGCCTTGGTATTCTGGCAGGATGCCAGCAGAGGGGGAAAGCAACTGTTCCTTGAGATTGGAATAATAAATGCCAACTGATAAAATCTTTCTGACTTTTGCAGAACTGAAAAAGGCCATTAGCAACTCCTGGAATTCCTCAGTTTCTTGGATTCTTGTGTTCCCAGAGAAATAATGTGGCAGGCAGGCTATCATTGAAAATGTAATGCAATGGGTACTGGCAGAAATGGGGGGGAGTGGAATCCAAAATGCAGACTATTAGTAAAATACATGGATGACAAGCAATTCCTTACGGATATATGGGCCTATTTCAAAGTAGGAGACAGTGTGGGCTGGTTTTAGAACTATTGAATGGGCCAAATCCCAACTTCTTTCCTTGCTAACTATCAGCTTGCTCAGAAAATAATGGCTTTAAATAGCAGTTTAAACATCTCTGGTTTTGTAATAGTTATACAAGCCTATACAGAAGTTTTCCACTATTTCTGCTTTCTTCCTTTCTCCCTTAGTTCAGCTTCCCCAAATGACCCTTAGTTGTGAAACATCACCTTTAGACAGGTATTAAACAGGTAATAGAGCAGAGGCTTTAGGATTGGGTACTGCTTGGGAGTGGTTTAAAGTGCAAGAGTTACAAATCCAGAGAAGAGCTTCCAGTGATGGTCTTCGTGCAGGCAATCTGAGGTAGAAAAGAAAAAGCCCTGGAAATCTCCCAACCCTTGGGCATAAGCTTCTCTTTTTCAAGATCCTGTTAAACTAGGGAGCCAGTGGTCGAAAGCCATGGGGAGCTTTCCACAGCAGCTGCTCTGTGTCAGAAGTCTATAAATTGACTTCCTGCCATGGGAGGCCTCCAGCTTGTTCAGTTGGGGAGTTACTGGGGGGAAGCCCTCACCCTCTCTCTTGCCAGCAGAGGAAATATATCCTGGGCTGTGCCCAGAGCTGGAGAGGAGTTTGAGCTGGTGGATTCCTTGTGTCAGACAACAAGATTCTGATTAATATAAACTGGTGTGGGTGTACACCTCAGTGTTTTATTGAGGGAGAGAAGGCACTCTCCTTTGAGTAGTATATGCACATGTCCATCAGGTTCTTTGTTTTCAAAAATTCCCTGATGAGAGCACACTTCTTTCATCATATCTCAGATAACATCAAACAAGATCTTCATTTTTTTCCTCTTTCTTTGTCTTCCAGGCAGCTGTGTGCTATTCCCTGTGTTCAGGGTAGGTGCATGTTCACTTTCCAATGTTCAGTTCCATTTACAATAATCCTTATCTACCAGTTTTGGAACTGTCCTCCAAGAGGATTTAATTTCCTTTAAAAAAATTACACTCTCACTGAATCAATAACCTAACAGGAATCTCTGGCAAAGGACTGGGTTTTGGTGCAGTAGGTGTCTCAAGATTTAGTAGCCTCTATCATCATCTTTGGAACTCATTTAATTAAAGTTTAACTCCTGAGCTGCTGAATTCAAGCCTCTTGCATTTCCTTTCTGTCCCTGGTGAAATGCCCAGTTTTGTGCCGAGAGGTATGTGATGATCTCAGAAATGTGTCTTCTCTACCTGTCTCCTGTATTGCTGAAATTTTTCTCTACTTGTTCAGCATATTAGATATCGCTGCCCTTCATGCCAAAGCTTAGCACCAGGTTTGAACTCCTTTAGCTTAAAAACTGAACCTGAAAATGCTGTTTCATACCGAGAACAGTCATTCTTTTGCATATCTGTGGTTTTCAAATACAGTCATGAATTCTGAAATGAGGAGGGAAAACCCACAATGAGATATTTTGAAAGTTTATCCTGGCCTGTATCCATCCTTGATTCCTTTGCTGTGCAGGATAAGGCTATGTTTGTAGTGAAATGGGAAATCCAAAAGAAAGCTTAATGTTCAAAATTCTGGAGATGTTTTGATCCTTGTGGAAGTTGGTAAAGTGGAGGAAATGTAATTTTGATTTAGAAAAATGAAATGCAATGCCTGACTTCTTAAAAGTGTTTTAAGTTTATATTGTTTCAGCATTTTAGATTCTGGAAGTTGCATTTAAATGCAGTTTGACTATCTGTTCAATGAAGCTTTCTGATCTTGGTGACTTTTGGGATTGGGAGGGTGAGGCATAAATAATAAGGGGGGGGGGGGGAACAGAGTTGTAGTCATTCTTAAACTATGCTTATTGGAACTGGGATCCAATGTGAGCACCCCCAGCTTTAGCTGCCTATTGGAACCTTCTCTAGAGCACTGATAACTTCTGTTTCAGTTCAAATCTCAGTTTCAAATGCCTACAGTCATAGACTCCAGTTATGAATCTTACATATTTTTGCTGTTTGTCTTGTAACATTCTACTATGTGTGGCTATGTGGGCAATGAGTACTATTGCAGAGATATCAGGTTCCACCCTGCAAAGGTAGATCGTGTGTTTTTATATGAGGTTGGTTCTGCCTTTTTCTGCCTAAGGCAGTGGGTTCAAACACAATCTGCATTGCTTGTCAGCACATCACTTGGTGGTGTTGTCCAAATAATATTGCTAAGGAAAAAAACTCATGCAATTCCAGCCCCTCTTCAATTGATTTTGTATTGGGGAGGGCAGAAGATGGGAAGAGCTAATTTATAAAACCCCCTGTGATGTGCTGTGGCAGTTTGGTCTGTGAAGAGACACCATTGTCTTTCTGCATGCATATTTTGGAAGGATAATACCAATGAAGGGCTCTGAATCCCCCAGGTACACAGGCTAAGGTTCATACAGAAGCTCCCTTAGGAGTCCTCTGTGCCCTTCTTCTGTACAATTATCTGATACACACATTGGAATGGTTCATGCATATGTAAATACAGAACGCTTTCATAGAAAGTGTATGGATATAATTTAGAAAGCACTGTTGAATTTTTGGCTTATATAGGCACATTCTGTGGCCTGACAGGATTACTCCCGTTGGAGTAATAACTAGAAGTTTTGCTTATTTAGGGCCTGTTCCTACTTCCTTTGAATCCAATGGCATAATTCCCAGTAATGTTTAGTGGTGCAGGGTCAAGTCTTTAAGGATGATAGAATTGATGTTGGAGGCCTCAGTCAGTGCTTACTGAAGTACACAGGGGTTTCCCCAGTTATTTCAGTGAGTAAATTGCCATTATTTCATGAAAATTAATTATTAATCATGAAATTTTAAAAACAACAGATGTAGAGATGGTATTAGTGTTAAACTTCAAAAAGCAGAAAGTAAATCAAGAGACTTTATTCTGGCAGATCCCATACACTTTTTATAACACTAAAACATTTAGTTCAAGTAAGTTCCCAGAAGTTTGGAACAGCCACTTCCAAAAGCAATGAACTTCTTAAATTGAAAAGGACATTTTGTGTTGCTGCCACATCTCTTGTGACTTCTGAATGCATTTCACTTCTTCTGTTGCAAGAACAGCCACTCTTACGGTATCTCAGCCTTCATGCTTCTGGTCTCAGCTGGTCTGACCCCATAGAATCTGCAGGGAAAGGGAGATGATGAAGAGAAAAGTTGCAGCTTCTTTAGAAAAATGCTGGCTCTTGCTAATCTCAAAGGCCAGTACCACTCAGAACCATTGCAAAAAAAAAAAAAAAAAAAAAAAAATCCCCTTCCCTTTCAGTATGCTCCCTGACACCCAAGGAGTTCCCTTTAGCTCTGAAATTGCCTTCACCTACATTTATTGTATGATACTGGAAGTTTGCCAAAGCTTGGTTATTTTTATACTGAGACTTTGGTACTTCAGGCTTAACAGGAGAAACATAGAAAGCTACTAGAGGGCATTTGTTGGCATTTTCTCTTTCTTTGGTTCAACAAATCTATTAATTTAGAGGGCATGCAGGAAAGCCCATCTGTTTTCCCATGGTTCTAAAAGGAAAACAGAGAAGGACACGAAAATTGAGTGTGTATTAATATTCTATTTGGATACTGCTGCTCTACTGGGTTGCTTTAACTGAAGGACAGAAAACAATTTTCCCATATTGTTTTCTTCTGCTTGGATCCGCCCACATGCAGCTACAATTGGACCTAAGTACAAAGAACAATCTAAATAATGCTACCTGCTAGACTGTCATGGTCCTTGGCTGGATGCTATTTGGACTCCTTTCTTAATGTGCAAATAATCTCATCTGTGTGATTTAAGCTTCTTTAGGTCTATATGCCTACAACATTTCTTGTCACATGGCATATCTTCCAGTCCTTTCACAGGAGTGAGGCACAATGACCCAGATGGCCTTCCCCTTTCAGAGGCAGCGTTAACACTTCGGGCCTTTCTATACCTTAAATACATATCCTAGAGTCCTAGCTTTTGGTTTATGGCACATTGTGTAGGGTGGCACCAGATACCACTTTAGATAATATGAAAAATACTGGGCTCTGGAAGTTATAATAAACAAAATAAATATTTTCCTGTCTCTCATTACTCTGAAGAGTTTTCTAGGCTTAGAACTGTAGAATACCTACCTTCTATGTATCCAGCATATTAAAGAAAATATAGAAATATGAAGCTGGTATGGCTTTAGGTGGTGGTGGTGGAAATGGAGATTCTGTCTATGTGTTATGATGTGGACCTGTGTTTATGAAACCTCCTGGTCTAATCCATGTGTTTGGTCTCTCATGCTATGGTAAATTTTACAGCTGTTTGAAGGAATGATCTACTACAGAAGATGGCCGTAAATTTTAATGAGTAACTCTGCACTGATTCAACAAGATCCAGTTGAACTATATAAATATATATATATTTCCAGTTGAAATAAGTCTTTTTGTATGATGCTTGTTCTACTCTAGCTCAATAGCCTTTTGGTCATGGCGGATCACTTGGTGTCTACAGAGACACCCAGGGAGTTCTAGGTAATATGAATGCTTAGCTGTGGGAAGATGTGAACCAGCTAGGATTGCTGCGATCGATATCACTGGGTGGTTCTGGGAAAGAATCACACATCCAACCCACCGTCATCCTGCAATGGGATGATAGATCTTCTGGGAAATCTGCAAACCACTCCTAGAGTTTCTCATCCTTTTATCTCTGAGGTAGTGCTATCTGTGTGTGGCTTTCAGCCATGAGATGCACAGAGCTGGGAAGACTTGTTGCTTTTGGACTCCGCCAAGAAAAAGATTCATTTCACTTTCATGTGTGTTAATAGTATAAGTATGTATATCTATAATGAGTGTGTGTTAGTACTTAAGTCTCTGTAGCAGAATCGGAAATAAGAAGTGGAGCAAACTGAATGTAGAGATTACTACAAGAGTGACTACAAAAGATACAGGGTGCATATTTATAAAAGGAAGTTCTTTGTCTGGATAGCCCCCTCCACTCCTTAGGGAGTGTTTCTGATTGCTCTCTAAAACTTATATCACTTCAAATGAAATATATGATACAAAATCCCCCAGAGCCAGGAAAATTAGAAAAGGCACTTAAAGTGTACAACAGCATTACTTAACTCCTCTAGTTGAATTATATTATAAATGAGCTATCATGGAAGCCTCTGGGGAGCTTCTGGTTGAACACTTCAATGTGAAAGAAAGCTGCATTTCTTGGTTTTGTTTTTAAAATTATTTTCATATTTGCACCAAAGGAGAGAGGAAGCAAAAGAGACTGAAGTCACAACATTAGTCACAGCAATCTGCTCCAGTAACATAGTAAAATCTTTATCTGTACAAATGATGAATGTTGAATTGTAAAATAATACTGAAAAGTTCTTAGAGATCATCAAAAGTGATGGGTCTGATTTTCTTTGTGTGGGTGGTTTTTGTTTGGTTGGTTTTTGCCTCCTTATACCTGTAAAACTTGCTTGAGGAAGGTAAATTCTGATTTAGTAAGGCTTTATACTCTCACTTTGCACAAGGGTGAATAGCTGTAAAGTGAAAGAAATGGCAAATCAAGCCCAACTTCAAACATAAGGTGTCTCCCATTTTTAAGGCAACAATGCAATCAGACAAAAAAGGCAAAATGTTTTAAAGGTTGTACCCTAGGATTCCAACATTAATGAGTCTCTATCTATGCTACTGACGCCTGCTGCTGGTCAGATGTACGGGCAGGAACAAATCAGGGAAAAGTTTTACCTTACTTTGAGCCAGGGCTGCCTAAAGACATTGTGTGCAGAAGATGACCTTGAGTAGTTAGCTCACGGTAGCTTGGAGAAAACAATTTATTGATCTCAAATAGTCGTGGGTCTTTTATAACTTTGTAAAATTTTTAGGTTGTTCTTTGGAACCCCTTAGAAATGCTGTACCTGCCATACAGTGAAATAGAAGTGTTATCTGTAATTATTTAAAAGCTTTTAGAATATGTTCTAATAGAACATAATAAGATAATTTCATATACAGATTCACTCAATGTATTTTCAAAAGCTAGAAAAAGTTATCAAGGCATATAGAGCACAGATGTAGAAGTCACGGGGAGAGGAAAAAAAAGCTCTGTTTTTCACTTAATCTTATATCTGCATGGCAGTGTTCAGTTCAGAGTTTGTTGGCACTAATATTGAGTTTTAGGACAGACAGGAACTGTTGTGTTTCTTCTTGTTGCAAAATTTTTTACACAACAGGAGTAAAAAAACCTAGGAAGTCTGAAAGATTGAAATACTTATCCTGTGACAGGCATTAGTTGTTTTGTGAATTTTTCAGTGGGCAAAAATACACAGGAGATTCTTCAAATAATAAATTGACTGAAAAGATATTCTTTAAATAAAGATGAGCTCTTTCTCGAACATCACTCTCGTTCGTACTGCAGTGATGTCTGTCTCTAGCCCAACCAGTAGAGACTCCTTTTTTGCGAACTGGCGTGGCTTCAACAGCTCTTCACAGATGCATGAGGGCATTGTGCATCTGTAGATATGTGGTGAAGGTGTTGTCCTGGCAGATGATGGTTTGGGACCTGACCTTCCGTTTTTCCTCTTCAAACTAAGCTGTATACTGAACTATGTTTTGGATAATGACTGTAACACGTTTCATTGTGTGGTTGAAAGTGTTGTGGTCTCCATGTTTTCAAATGAATTTCCATAGGAGCATCTCCAGTCAGTATGGTAACTTGCCTATCGCAGGCAGTTCCTCAGGAGAGAGGTGAAGAACTCCTACCAGAAGCATGAGTAGGCTTAAATATCAGCTAGACACCAAGCAGAACAGTCCTGGTAGCATCTGCAGAACATGTGTTCTGGGCATGCAAAAAAAGTGGAATTTTATGCATCCAGAGACCTTTAGTGACAAAATGAGTGTCTGTGAATTTACCTAGGAAAGCTTGAAACCTGAAATACCACCTTACATGCAGAAGTCTGGAGATCTGGACCTTTCATTTTTGAATAGGAATGGAGTAAGAATGATAAATCACCTTGTAAGCCTTGCCTAGACAGGGCAGAGATGGAAGAAGTAGGAGATGACAGAGAACAACAAGGTAAGGATTATACCAACCAGGTTCTGGAGTTCCCAGAGGAGTCTGTAGAAGGCAAAGCCTCCCATCTCCTGAAAATGCTTTCTAAATAATGTAAAGGTAATAAAATACTAAATAATATGTGGATGTAAGAAATTTGGTTATGGGGGTACCACTGTGGTAACTGTCAAAGGCAGGAGATCTATAAAGGCTGGATACTGGACATCTGTTGGCTTGCTTTAGTATCAAGAATGATAGAAAAAGCTACCACACCCTAGGACTGAGAATGAGAGAATCATATAAGCACTTAATGAGAGGTGCTGGTTAGAGGCATAAATGAGCAGCAGCACCCTTGAACAGCCAAGGAGATGTCAGAAGGACATTTAGGCTGGCACTTTTCAAGAAAACATGGAGACTGGAGGACAAATTAACTAAAGTTTGGTGTGGAAATTGGAGAAATGGTGAGATACGAAAGAAAAAGGGGACAAGGAGAGAGCTCACCTAGGAATATAATTCTTCAGAAATGAACAGTGAAGGAAGAGGCATATCCCAAATCCTTGAACTCTGCAGTAGTTAGAATTCCATATAATTTGGTTTTGTATCTTTCTGTTCTGTAAGCAAAACAAAAAGGTTTTTCTGTAAATTAAAGCAATGCACTTGATTCCACAGACCCAGTCTACTGACTTTTTCAGAGTGGTCACTGGGTTGCCTTGAGAAATGGGCAAGTTCACTTTAAAGTGTTGAGGTTACAATTTTCTGCTCAAATGAACTCGCTGACTAAGTTGATTCTCCACACACTTACAGAGATTTTTGTGTTACTCAGTTAACCCAGAGACTGAATTTAATTTCTTTTTTAGGGATTTGACATGAAGTCTCACTTTGGTTTTTTATTATTTCTGTAATTCTCATTTAGCCATCAGCCATTGCTATATTTTCATAGATGTGTAAGTAGCCTAAATACCTATTGTGATTCTGCAGCTAAACCACCTTTTTAGAACCAAAAGGGAGTTTCTTTATTGGACCAGGTTCTAAATTTGGTCTTGGCATTCTTCAAGAAGCAGCACTTGATTTTCATAGACAGATTACTGTTTCTCTTGAAGGATTTTATTAAAAATATCAATTGCAATAGAGAAAAATCCTTAATTCCTCCTGATACTTTCTGATTTAGTCCGATATTGACTGCCTATTTTAAATCACAAATGAATAATCCTGCCAAGTTTATATGCTGTAGTAGATATCCTCACAACTGGCCACTTTTAGTTCACTGGAATCCCTCATAATGTGATACTATTAACACAATACAGCAAATAATTCAAATCTGTATTTGAGGAGGTTGGTTTGTTTTTTATTCCCTAGCCAAACTTCAGTGTTTTATTGACAGATATTTTCCCTGTGGGATTTTTTTTTTTTTTTACAGGTGAAAAGATACTCCATGAAACATTTCTAAAATAAATTTTCTTTTCTAGATGCTGGTTTTTTTGTCATTTTAAAGAAAACAAAAAAACAAACAAAAAAACCCCCAAACAAACAAACAAAAAAACCCAAAACCCCAAACAACCAAAAAACCACCCAGAACTGCACCCCCACAAAGAATATTGTCTCTTGATGTTTGGCAGTCCTAAGGTTTCAGATTTCACTTTTATTTGGTGGACACTATTTCTTACTTTCCCTTATTTTAATGAAAAATAATCTCTCTCATGCATTTTTTTTTTTTTTCCCAAAGAGAGGAGAGCAGAAGTTAAGAAGGCTGAGACTGTTCTCTTATTTTATTTATCTTGCAGAAATGTGAGACTTTCTGTGTTAGCATTTCCAAAATTTTCCTTAAAATAGCATCACAGAGATTATGGTTTTCCTTTTTCTCAAAATACAAGCCAATGTTATTGTCTTGAACATAGTGTTGCACTAATTAGGGATAAAGATTGGTTTGTTATTGTAACCTACTATAAAATTTTATAGACTAAAACCTAAGTTGCACCAAGAAACCAATGTAAAGCTGATCCAATCTAAGTAAAACTGAAAAATCAACTTCATACAAACAACCCACCACGTTTTTAGTGGATTAATACATTACACATCCTTTGACAGTTGCCCAGGAAATGCTGCAGCAATTTACATCAGACAAGTCCTAAATTTAAGAGGAAAGATCACAAGCATCTAGTTAGTATGGACAGGAAAATCCGAGGTTAAGATTTCAGAAGGAACTGAGGGCTGTGAATCTTGTTGTGACTTAGACTTGTATCTATCTTCTAGAAAGTACATATATATCTGTACCTCTCTTGTGTGTGTATATATTTATCTTCTAATAACAAAATAGAGATGGAGGCGTTTTCCCATGGTATGAAAATCTATATACTGGAGTTTCTGCCTTTCCAAAAATAACTATAATTTTAATCTTTCAGGTTTTTCAGAGTAATATTTTGTCAGGTTTTTGAGAGTTATACATGTGAATCTTAGACTCATGTATTACAAAGTTGGTAGCAAGTTTTAATCTGTGAAGAAAAAGCAAAGTAGTTACAAAAGTCTGTTGTTGCATTTGTGTTATAATTAATGCTACATTTTAGTTATTCCACATTATTTATTAACAAATATATGGCAGGAAGATAGAAAGCTGTTACTGAAGAAAGCAAGCTGTCCTATGTATGAAAGCAGCCTGTTGCAGTAGTTATCCAGGTGTGCCTAGACACTGCACAAGTCAAGTGAATAGGTATCAGAATACTTAGTCATTTCTCATTTGGATACAATTTATATTCATAATGAGTAACTTGATTATAAAAGTCTGCTGGGAAAAGTAGTTTACTCTTTTTCCCTTCTGATTTCTGTGACTAAGGATGAAGATTACAGCTGGAGAGTGTAAATTTAGTCGTCTAACGCTTCCCCCCC
>NW_020799110.1:18837264-18847857 GCF_003259725.1 Athene cunicularia
CCCCAAGCATTACTTTTTCCTTATTATCATCAGTTTTAACGACTAGCAGTTCACAAAACCACAGTAGTATGTTCTCCTTGCTATTGGAAGTAATAATCATCAGACCTCAGGTTTTGTCTCCCTTTCGTACACCACTGGTGTGAATCAGTTGCAGACAGGATTGAGAAACCTCTATGGTGACATTGTTTCAGAGGCTTCTTATGTCTTATGTGAGCAGAATTCAGAAATTTAATTGGTTATGCAACCTATTACTGCAGCACTTCACATTGAGTGGCACTAAGTAATTACACTGTAACTGCTGCACAACTGTTGTAATTTTTCATGCAGCTATGTTACATGATAACACGATAATGCTGATGCTAATACTAATGTTGGGTTAGGCAGCTAAAGAGGGGATTACAATAGAGAAGTGCTAATAGTATGTTGTTAGGAAAAGGGATGCCAAGAAGCCATTAGAAATGAGAGTAAGAGAATAAAATGAAAACTACAGTGGGAAATTGGAAAATATTTAAGGCAAACTACAGGCAGAGTGTTGTGCTGGGTTTAGTGCCTTTAAATACTTGTTAAAGGGTATAGACGGAGAGGTCAAAAATCATTATGATGTGAAAAGAAGTGGGAAGTGATGGGCTTGAGAGCAGTCACCTCATTTAATGGTTGCAAGGTGTCTTCACATAAGGCATCTGCTAGGTTTGTGGAGTATTTCTTTGGCATATTCCCATAGATATTTTTCTGAAAAGAGTAAACTGATATTCCTAAAAATACCAGAGGGTCTCCTGAGTAACATGAAGAAAAGAAAAGGGCTCCAGATGGTGGTGGTAGGGATGAGATAGCAGGCTCTGTTGCAGTTTTGTAGCATCTGAAGTGAAGAAGGTCAAAAAGTGGTGTAGTTCTGCATGGACGAGAGGCCTCTGTACCTAGAGCGCTGTGACCTCCCCTTGGTATTCAAACTGGCTTCCTTAAAAATGTTATATGTATAAATGCCAGCACATAGAGATTGGGATTTTCACAAGTACATTCAGAATGTGATAAGTTTCCTGCCACACTATCATCACGGTGACATACACACAGAAGTGTCAGCAAGCTTGTTTTATTCTGCACCCATATGTGGCAATGGGAACGGTACAAGGATCTCAAATGGAAGAGGACAGGCAGTGTGCTGAGTGCTGTGCAGGCAGGGGGGGTTGCTCCCTGCAGAGCCCCCAGTCTAAGCAAGAAAGACCCAGGGCAGATAAGGACATGAAGAGCCTTGAAGGCCTGTATCATTTGCAGAACAGGAATCCCCTTGGAGACCAGTGCCTATGCACACAGGTAGTTGTAGCAAGAGGTATTGTAGGGAAGACTTGGCAGATGGTGAAGCCCATACTTGTGGTCTGGCCCCTCTCTTGTTCACCACTGACTGAACAGCTGCTGCTTTTGCATGTCTCCGCTCCTTTTATAATACAAGATATTTCTATATGAAAAAAAGTAGACCTCTATAACTGGTACACTGATAGTATTTGCTTACAACATTGTTATACCTACCACTTGCCTACATTTGAGGACTGAAAATGAGAATTTTAATCTTAACTACACAGCATATGCAAAGGGGTTTTGTACATGTCAGTGTATGGACAATAAATATACTGTCTGGTCCTTACTAAGTTAAACTATAAGAAATGTAATAGTGAACAGTGCCAGCATCACACTTGCACACATAACCATCTCAGTCCAAATGGCCTATGCTGTCCTAAGGCTTCTGCTTCATTAATGGGCAGAAATACCTAAAAGGAACATGTCATTTTAAAAATCAAACTGACCATTTGAGAAGTTTTTGCCCCACAAATTATGATATGCAGGTGGAAATCAGGGAGTTTAAGTGAATCTTAGACAAACTATTGCATGGTAGATACTAGGTGTTTTAAACCCAGAGGCATGAATAATTTTCTTAACGACAAGCAAAATAAAAAATTTCTGATAAGAAAATAATTCTTCAAACACAACAGTGTACTCAACTTCCAGTTATTTTCCCTACTGGAAAATAACATCTGGTCCCCATTTGTTTTGTCTGAAAAACATCAGGAATATTAAACCTGCTCTTTGCTAGTGAGGGGCTAGGTCTTGTAACATGTCTGTTGTGATTTCTTATGCCTCAGCTAAATCTTTAATGAGAGTGTTTTCTATCTGAAATACTAATTAATTGTTTCAAATTAGTCAGATGTTAAAGTAAGCATATTGGATTTCTTCTCAGCTTTTTTGTGGTCATGCCTCTGGGGTTTTCACTATTCCACTAATACTTACAAGGTTCCTCAGATCTTACAATACCTGATGTTCCAAGCACAACCTCTATCTCTAGAAGTGCTCAGGCATTTGTCAAACATAGAGGCAATGGACAAACCCACTGTTTTTTCTTTTGAACCTGACCCTTTCCAATCAGTGAGGCTGTATGACCCACTGCTTAATGCTGAATTCTGCAGTGAATTATTATTTCTTGGGCCTGAGGCCCAATAAACACTCAGAGGTTTTTCTTCCCGTTGATCCATGTGTTTACATGTTTACATATTGTGCATCCAGGATACACTTTAACTGTGTCACAGCATCCTTGCATCCCTGGCAGTGTTGGGCTTGATCAGAGGTTGGTACTGGCAGTTTGGGACTTGTTCAAAAACCACTGGTGATTTCATGTAGTATCTGTTTCCTCTCTTTCTTGCATTTGCAGTTTTCTCTTCTGCATCTTTTTGGCAGGTCTGATGGCAACAATGGTATTTAAGATTTAACACTCTTCATTATAATTCTCCTTTGCAAGCGGCTTATTAAATTATCTGTCAGGCTAAAAATTTTCATGCTGAGTGTTTACTATAGGCTAAATTTCTTGGAACAAGGAAAGGTCATCCTAAACAATTGTGTCTGATTTTTCACAAAGCTGTTCAGGAAAGTACATCCTATAATTCTTCATTCCAAGATGTGGAGAGGTTGGGAAACCTGCTGGGAAGTTGTTCTTAAAGCCCTGATTCTCTCATGGTTAGAAACTTTCTGAACTCCACCATAAATGTATTCTTTACTAGTTGTAACTGGAGGGGGGGCTGTCCCCTGTCTGTATTGTATTTCAGCTGAAATCCATTTCTAACGTTTATTCATTCAAGTAAAAGGAAATTGTTCACTTTCTCTTCTGCTAATATGCATTTATGTTCTTAGGAGGACTTCAAATCTGGCAGAATGGTTCTGGAATCAGGGATAGCTGTTCCTTCAAGAACACTGATATAGTATGAATTTGATCAAAGTTAAATATCAAAACATTTTGGCTCAGAATTGCTGAGGACTTCACCTAAGGTTGAGTGCTGCCCTAAGCATCACCCCAGGGCATGCAGGTGCTGTGCTTGTTCTCCTTGTGATCACCTCTCCTGGCTGTGCAGATGTGGGGCAGCATGATGGATAGAAAATTTAGGTTCTGGTGCAGAGAGGATAAGAAATGAGCAGAACTGTTGGGATAAGGGAGAGGACACCAGGATTCAGGTCTGTGCAATGTAGGAGGAAGCTGAAGCTGAATCATGAGGCAAGTTCTGATGAAGTGATGTTGAGACTGCAAGTGGAAACAAGTGATTGTGGGGGGGTAAACTGGAAGAAAAGGATATGGTCAGAAAGGCTGTGAATGAGGGATAAATGAGAACAAATAAGGAATTAGAAATCTGGGGTGGAAGTTGATTAGCTGGAAACAGTGGAATGAGATGAGCTTGGATAGATGGAGTGGCACCTGGGTCAGGAAGAAAGCAGGGACTGTGATAAGATACTGGGAGTGACCATAGAAAAGTCATGTCTTGCAAGGGTGATATCCAATGTTCCCAAGACTTAAACTTATTATTTTTGTCATCAAAATCTTGAGATCCATTGTCAAAGCACTTGTGCTATCTTCTCTCCAGAGGCTGGCCCATTGCCAATATACTACTGCTATAGTCTGTGCTTTTGCTGCATGTGGCTCAGCAGTGGCCATGTGGTTCTGTCACCCTGCCTTGGGACTGCTTGACAGTTTCAGTTGTTTCTTTTACTAAAATTGTTTCCTGGGTAAACTTGGTACAGGTATTTTCTACCTTTTGGCAGATTGACTTTGCAGATATAACATGTTTAATATCATCTAAATAAATCAGTGGTTTCTCTGTTTGTCTGTAGTGATCAGTGGTGACATTAGTTGACCACTAGGCAGTATTTCTCCTGAAGTAGTATCTTGAACTGTCACTATTTGTCAGGACTACTGTGTGCTTCGCAGCTCCACAGCAAAAACGTAGCTCACACCCCTCAGTTCAGGACAAGCTTAAATTAATTGTTGAAAAGGAGCTTGAGCTGCCTCCATTTGCATGAACATGGAAGTGGGGGGAAGGACAGCAGTGGTGAAGTGGTCCATGTTCCAGGTCAGGGTGTGCTGCATTCCAGCAGCAAAGGGCTCTAACTATAGCCTTACTGAGATTCCTGGGTTAGGCAAATCCCAACTGGATAGGATTGGACTGATGCAGTTAAATCTTCCTGACATGACAGACTGGTTTATGTCATGTGGGTTCACTGGTGGGAGTCTATACAATACTGGACAGCTTGGTTACTACACTCTACTTCTTTGTATTAATGTGCATTTAACACTTAAGTATGCAGCCCAAATTCTGCTTTTAATTGAAGTCAGCTCAACTCTGAGGAAGTTAACTGAGTAAATAAGGGTATTATTTGTTGTAACTGTTAAAATTTGGCTTCATGTTGAAAACTGTTTTTCTCCCATGTACTTATTATTTTAGAAAACACTTCAAGTATGTCAGCTTGCCCAAAGGCTACAGCTGCAGTCTGATCATAAATACAAGCTAATGAACAGAATTTCACTATCTGTAGCACCTTTCTTTATTCCAATAGAACATAAATACATATTAAATAGGTCATGGGATCTAATTTTCTACACTAAGTGCTCCAATTTAGTGGCTTCCTGAGGAACTAACAAAAAATGCTCCAGGTCCACAGGGAACTTCTCTGCTCTTAGAGTCACCTTAGAAAACACTAATGTGAGTGTAGAATACCACAAAAAGTCGATAGAATTGATGTATAAGTGAATAAGTAGCAGCATAACATCCTTTAGGAAAAGCAGTTTTTAGTATTCAATAATGAAAGAGTGTTAATGTTCTTTGGGAAGTTGCCCTTAGTGGCCTTAAAGAATGAGCATGCTTTGTGTCTCATAACAGGACATTTCTGAAAACGAATGAGCCTCTAATGTTTCTGAGAGTCACTTATCAGAAACCAGAAGGTAAATAAATGTAGTTTCCAACGGCCAGGCTTAGTGACCTTTAATGTTCTGGTTCCTAGAGAAATTAAGTTTATAATAATTGTTTTGGTCTTGACTAATATTATTATGATGGTTCAGAAATATTTGCACAACAACATTTCAACAGATAATTCTTTCAGCAATAAAATATTACACTACAGAGAAATTATTAAATCTGTCAAAGTTGCTGGACAACATATTTAGCAAACATTTTTTTTGTTGTATTCCACCAGGCCTGATTATTGCGTGAATTTTGAGTTACCAGTTTCATATTGTGTTTGTGTTGGTTTTGCTACTGCAAATATAAGCCTGTCTTGATAATATGTTGATAATCCAAGGTTTAAACTGTAAATTCCCAAGGGACTAGAGTCACTCTTAAGTGCGTGAAATACTAAGCAGCAAAAATACTTCCTACACTATATTCTTATATTTCCTGTGGATTGTCATAAGCATGACTGCTTAAAAGTTAATAGTAACTTTTGGTTGAAAGCCTGCATGAATGTTTTACTATCCCTTCTCTGATGTGACACTGTTGTGATGTGATGCTGTGTTTGAGTGTGTCTTACAAGCAGGGATGAGTAGTCATGTTGCCAAAAATGGTCCCTGGTGAGCTGCGACAGAGCCCAAAACTGTACTGACTGTGGCTCTGGGATGTACTTGTTGATTCCTGGTAAGTAATCCTCGGAGGCTTTTGTGGTGCAGACAGCTATGTGGATTTCTCAGAACAGTAGAATATTTACTTGTGTTTCCTATGGGATATATAAAGCTTAGTCACAGCCTAACTTCTGACATACTGACCTCAGCTTTGTTGGCTACACTGATGCTTGCCAGGATCCCCTGCAGAAGGAGCCTGCACTGACTCACTGGGACAGTGCCTGTGCTTTGTTTCTCCTTGTGTGAGATAGGTGAGCACAGGGTGGGCCAAACAGCCTCGCAGCTTGCTACTGCATCTCTGGAGTCTGACATGTCCCTGCTAAACCCCATAACTAATACCCTGCAATGTATCTGAATCTGTTGAAAAGCTGATATTGGAAGACTTCCAAAGACCAAGAGAAACATGGTATTTCTGCCTTTTTTCTCAAAGATTTTTCAGGTGTTATTGAGGCAGAGGTGAGCTCATTGTCTCATTGCCTTTTAGCCTCTTGCAGGTTGTCTGTCTTTTAACCAACTTCCCAGTAGTTTCCCCTCTTGAAAATGAGGGGGGAAATAAATTTTAAAAAAATAATAAAAGGACCTGGATAGCAAACAGAAATGTTAGCTAATGGCTGTTGATTTTTGTATTTGATGGGGCATAATCCTGTTGAACTGCTCAGCACCCTTAATCTGTTGATCAAAGCCAGCAGGCTCTCCAGGTTGCTCAGCAGTACTGAAAGATGTGAGACCGAGTATGCATAACTATTCCAGGAATGGATGCTACCATGAAGGGGAGCAGAGTGCACAGATATGTCACTCTTACATCACCCTCAGTAATATCACTCTTGGATGATGGTCACAGAGAAGATACTGCCCCTTACCTGGCCTCTATCTTCATTTTAGCCTACGTGATAGCCCAGAAGACAAACAGCAGACCTGAGTTCATTGCTAAAGAAATACTAGAAGGAGAACAACTCAAAATAACTCATAGGAAAAGAAGCTATGGCCACTGCATTCCTTATCCGTATCTCTGGTCTTAACGAAATCCAGGCTGTTGGTGCATACCAAAAAGAATTTGAGTCTCATTCATCACTTCCTATTTGTCTTAAAGCGGATGCTGTAGATGGGATCTGATTACCATGGCACAAAAGCCTTTTGTGTTATTTTGCGGTGACACAATTTTGCACCAAGATTGTATGGATCCTGTTTTCCCAAGGGCTGCCTGTGGCAGCTGGGATTTCAAAAGCGTTAGGATACTTTCCAGCACAACTGGCATGTTCCTCAGCAGCCCTGCAGCTCCCACAGTCCGGGGAGCAGTGGGAGACCAGAGACAGCTGTGGAAAAGCTTCTCCTCAGCTGAGGCAGCAGGGCATGCCCTGGTAGTAGCGTGGGGAGGTAGCAGAGCTAATTCCTTACTGCTGCATGCTCTTTTTGCTAAAGCAGGTTGAAGAACTGGTAGTAGTGTGTTTAGCAGCTAGTTTTCTGTACATCTAACTTTCTGTAATTTAGTTGTTTTGTGTTTACAGATCAGTTTTGGGAAATAAGTTTCCAAATTGTTACTTACACTGGCTACATGCTTCCTTCACTGTTCATTATGTGTACTGTGTGGCTGGTCACAGAAATCTGAGGCTGTTATTTGCTTGATAAACAAAATCGTTTTACAAGAAGAATAATGAACACCAAGTAGCAAACAACGAGTAACCATAAATGCTCTTATTTATGCATGAATTGTCTTTCCAGCATTCTAATACGGGCACTTGTATGAATGCAGAACATGTGAAGGTGGGTTTCCAGCAGTGTATCAGGTGAGGTGGAAGGAAAACAGCCATGTTTCCAACAGAAATCTGTCTGTCTTGGGAAGATGTCACACAATTTTCATTAGTACATGAGTATTCCCCATGGGAAAGCTGTTTCACCAAGAAATTCACAAGCAACTGTTGGAAAGGCAGTGAGATTTGGATATCAAATTGTTACAATGTTTTAGAAAATTTCACTTGAAGTTAAAAATGAGTACCCTAACAATCATTTCAGGTAAAAACAGACCTCCCCACTCTGCCCTATCACCTGACTGGGAAGTGTAGCAATTAGACTTAATTCAGGTTGCGTTTTTGCTTTGCAGTTTATCTATCCTCACTCTTGTATATTATATGCCCATAAACTTTAAGACATTATAGGCTTGCATGTGAAAACATTTGGAAAATGATTTCCAAAAAGCTATGGCAGTTTGTACCAACTGGGGTTCTGCTCACTCATTAGGAGATAATTACAGCCTTGTAAAGTGTTGGCAGTATTCAGGGGCAGTTAGAAGATGCATGATATGCAAAATGTAGACAATCTGTCATCTAATTTTGTGTCATGGGGAACCAACTTGTCCATTGGGCAATAGTATAAAAAGTAGAAAACTGGGCTCTGGTATTTGAAGAAAAAAAAAAAAAAAGTATTCATTACAGAAAAATGGAGAAGGCAGATGAGTGTTAAGCTGAAGGATGTACCAGCATGGTTCAGTTGAAAAGGAGTCCAGAAAGATCATACCTGTAGCCAAAGCAACTACTGAATTTATTTGTTTCTTTAAAGCATTTTTATCTTGAAAACTGGAGCTATTTTTTATTTTTGTTTTCTCATAAAATAAGCAAAACATTCAGAAGAGAAGGAGAGTTGGTGGACTTGTTGTTTTAATAATGAACATATGCCTGCATGTGTGTGATTTCTTTTTTATGCTTTATAATTGGCATAAACTCTTCATGTGACAAGTCTTCAACTTTAACTACTGAACTTGTGCTGACATCAAAAGTCATTGTGGAATTTCAGACCTTTGATGTTTGGTTTAACAGAAGAGCTGATGGCTGCTAAGGAGTAGCTACCAGGAACAAACAGATTTTCTAGGTCTCATCACACATAACTTATTTTCTGCTCATTTCTGACATTTTTCAGAGTTGCACAAATGCTTTTCATGGTGCCTAGTTGTATGTACTTTTGCTGTTTCTGGTGTTCACAATAAGAATTTGGCCTAGAAAAAAATCCTTATAGAGGTAGAAAAACTAAATTAGGATATTTAAACCAGTTAAACCCCCCAATATTTCACAATATTTTGTAGTGACTTCATAGACAGTCTTTTTTTTTTTTTTTTTTTTTTTTGACACTGTAAGTGCTCATGGATGCATATTTTGTTGCCTTTCCTAATGTTAACCTATTATAGCTACAGAGACTTTTGTTTTGTTTTAAAAAATACCCACCCTAACTACAAACCAATCCTTCCTGCCAAAAAAATCAAATCCAACCCAACAACCCCCAACCCAAACCTCCCAAAACAGCAAACAAACCATATTTACTATTTGAAGTCATGCATCTGGGTTTGGTCTTACTTTTTCCTCCCATATATCTCAGTAATACAGATTGCTATTTTGGTGAAAGTCCAAGCAGAATCCAATACCTAAGAGAAAGTTTGTGCCTCCAATATAGATGGCACTAGCTACAGGGTAGCTCTGTAGCATGCCTAAACTATCCTTGAAGAAGCACAGGAAGAGAAGATGAGTTAGAGATGGCAATGGAGGTGAAATTGCAAAAACAAGGAAAAAATGCAATGGGTAAAGTCTGAGGATGAAAGATAAAAAGAGAATGAAAGAGGGGAAAAAAGAATGGAAGACAAGGAAACAGATGTACAGAACCGAGTTTTTATCCTTGCTTAGGCTGCTGTTGAAGTTGCTCTGGAAAACAGTGATATATTGGTTGGATCCAGCTGCTTTCATGTAGCAGAGTTTGCAGGCACAAATTCTGCAGGGTTCAGACAACCTTTTTCAGAAACAAAAAGCCATTAAAAACCTAAACAAAGCAGTAGAAGTTTGATGTTAGTCTAGAACCTGCTTCGTAGGGTGGTCCCTCTCCACTCTGTGGCTCTTTTGCCAGGAAATGCCCGTTTAGCTTTGCAGGTGAGGCCCCAGCGCCTCGTGGGATTTGAAAGCCAGACTCTGCATGAGGCTCCCGAGACAGGTCCAGCCCTGCTGTCAGGATGCCTGTTACCCTCGGCGCGTACAGCCTGCTGACACAGTCCATAAACTTTCTCTGCTCACAAATGCAGGCCTGTCTGCTTAGTTCCTTTTCCCTTACCTTTGTACAGGCAAGGCATGGATTGTTTCTGTCAAATACAGTACTAAGTACCTTAGGAGGTTTCTGTGCTTGTGCGTATATAGTTTGGTGTCTGGAGTGCTCCCAGAACTGTGTCCTTATTTAGCTTCCTGCCGAGGTGTGAATACTTTTTTGATGATGGAAAGCCATTTTCATCAGTGTTTCTAAGAGGTTTTCAGGCTGAGACACGGTTGTTTAGACTTCTCTGACTAAGGAATATGAGGGCATATTCCTGCAGTTTAATATGAGCTATACAGTGCATGCACGGTTTATTTTTTTATCAAGTAGCCATCACTGCATAGCATGTTGAAGGCTTTAATCTCCAAGGAGCATCTGCAACCTGCTTGATTCTCCTGACTGCTAGTATTTTTGTTTGGCTTTAACAGATCTATAAGTGCATGAACTGTCCTGTGTCTCCAGCAGCAACAACTGCTGATTACCATCCTATCTGCAGAGGCTACTGCACAGAATTGAGCTGATACAAATTTTCTGCTGGACAGGGCCCTTTTACAGCTGTTACGGTAATAGCATGTGTATCAGTAGTGTGCTGGTGTGAAGATCTTCCACCCCAC
>NW_020799110.1:18847907-18961103 GCF_003259725.1 Athene cunicularia
CCCCAGCCTCCCTAAATCATTTAATGAAGAATTCATAAATGCAGATATGTTGCCCTTCTTGGGAGACACAGAAATATGTGAACAAGGTTCACTTCATCAAGTTAGGAACAGTTTATTCTTTGCTTAGCTCAGCTCATTTCCCCTGAGTATCATAGACCCAAGAAGCCTACAGTCTGAATCCAAGATACTCTCTGGAAAAAACAGGCAGTATTTTCAATTGACTGTGCAATAAACTCAGCAATATAGATATTTCAGACAGAATGTAGCACCCTAAGGACAAAACTCCACAAAGGATTTAAGAAGGTTGCTAACCACCATGCAGGGGTTAGGAGCCAGTAGCAAGTAGGGTTTTCCAGAGTTCAAAGACCCACCCTAGAAGAGGTCTGACAACACCTGGAGGGATGATGTGTGGTCAGCTGTAATAACCAGGTGTTCACTGACAGCTGAATCAACTGGGATTAGCCTCTCAGGTGAGTAAACATTGAGCAAAGCTTTTGAGTCCACAGCAAGGCACTTTGCCTCTTTGTCACTAAGCATGGCATCTCCGATTTAGTCCAAGCGATAGGTGAAAATGCCTACTACGCAACAGCTTCAGAAGAAGGAAGTGGAAGAGACACAACAAGCAGTTATAGCCTGGTGGTAAGGATGTCTGTCTGACAGGACAAATAGATGGGTCTGAATTCTTTTTGGTGTTAGCAAGGTACCTTGACTCAGGTGGAACAAGTCTGCTAAAATGGCTAGGTGACTTCTAGTTTGTTTAGGACTGTTTACAAAGTAAGGGCATATGTTTCCACTAACAGTGGCTTGAAGGGTATGCATCCCTTTAAACACCAAATTTGATTTCTTAAACCACAAACTGCAGTCCTCAAAACCCTGTTCTACCTCCAGTGCACCAGGGAGGTGCCTGACTCTGTTTTGAAAGCTCCCCTGACACTTACTGTTCTGCTACTGCATCACATTGAGCTCTGCTGCTGCAGGTAGCCAGACATCTGTCTGGTGCTTGTGCTTTGAAACACTTGGTAATCTGAGAGAGCCCAGCTCGCGTGCCTGCCGAAAGCTCAGCAAGAGAAAGGCTCTGCAAAAGCCACAGTGGGTCTGTAAATCCTTCCCTGCAATCAGGTACCTCTGTAATTGCAGTGGGAAAGGTGCAGCCTCAGTGACACGTGTGAGAGGAAACAAAGTGCACAGCCACTGCAGGCTCCAAAGGGAAGTGGGGAAAGCAGTAGTAAGGAGATCGCCCATTTAGCTTTCCTTGTAAATCTGTTCTGGATAGAGCTCTTGCCCCATGTTGCAAACTGTGAAATTGGATCCTATGTATGGTTCAAAGTGTGTTCTCTCAGCTGCCCAGTCCGGCAGGCACTGACCTATTTTAGGACAGGAAGCCTGAGGATCAGCAGTCTCTCTCCTCCCCTCTTTCCAAACTGTTCTGCTTCATATTCCTTAGGTCAGAGAGAAATAGCAACTCATTTTCCTCCAGATATCCTGTGTATTTATTTACATAGGAAGAAGGAGATCTGTTGCTCCAGAAACAATTTGTGTGTTTTTTGCCACTGGGTAGTGCAGAACACAAAAAATAGCCTTTAAACCATGAACTGAAATCCAGGGATTCTCCACCAAACCAGAAACTGCTTCCTGTGGTGTACTCCTGTTTCTTGAGCTGTAGTGTGTGTTATGTTGTGTTGATTAATTTTTCTGGGGATAATATGCTTTTGTGATCACCCACAATAGTGCAAGTACTACCCCAGTCTGCTCAGTCATTATTCATAGAACATATCTAAAGCAGGCTCCACTTTTTATTGGTTTTAAAGGGAAGGATTTGAGCTTTTGGACTTCATTTTAATTTTTCACAATGAGTAATTAATACTTCTACCTGCTGTTCCAGTTCCTTTATGAGCTAAGTCAGCAGCTGGTTTAAATCATCACTATTCTGTTGAAGCCTGGCTGAATGATGCTAGTGTAAACCATTAAATAACTTGGCCTCATTTAATTCTTTCACGTATTCAAAAAAAATTGTATTGTCCTTACTAAAAAATAAAGTAAAAAAGGCTATAGCCCATATCTTTGAGGAGTCTACCCATAATAAATCAGGTTCATAAACAGGTGAGATGGGGAACAGGACTGAAAATTTGGCAGGAAACAGATTTTACTTCAAGCTTACAGATGCTCATAAGGCGAACTGTGAGAAAATACCATTTGAAAAAAATTTTAAAAAGCCGGGTGTATGTCTCCTTTATCAAATTGGAGACAGCACTGTTAATAGAATCATCTGAATATGCTCATCACACAGCACCAGGAAATTAATTAAAATTTGCTAGGACCCTTTTTGCAGGTAAAACCCATCAAAAGAAATGCAGAAATACAGAATGTTACCACAGCAAGAATGATAAATGCTAGAATGTTTCAGTCCCGTTCACTCTGTACACCCAGACCCATTGTACCATTATGTGCTTATTGGAACAGACTTATTTATTAAACATTGGCTCTAAGTAAAAACCTAAGACCTTGCTAAAGCAGTGACTGTGCTTTCTTCTTCTTGATCATTCATATTTCATTTATTTTGACTGTAAAAGTCTGGACCTTCGTTCCAAATACTTGTTATTTACCTAAGCATAGTGTACAGTGAAGCCAATAACCTGTGTCTTCACTGCTGCAGCTAATAGATCATGACATGAAGGGGTTTTCAGGGAGCTGGGATGCACTTAATGATACCATGATCCTTTTTCTCTAAAGCACTTAAGATTTTCAGCCTATAATGGATTTTTAGTCTATATTCAGGCTATATTTGAGTGTATACAAGCAAATCAAGACTGAGGAGATAAGTTAAACATCTTTAATTTTTACATTAGTGGTCAGGTAATGGATGGGAGTTATAAGTTGCATACAACAGAGCATGTAACTGTGTTGTACTTAAAATAGCTAGAAACCAATTTGTACTACTAAAAATATGTGTATCTCAAGTATGACAGCCTTCATTTTTTGTCACTCTCTCTCCATCTCTCTTCCTACATATAAGTAAAGAAAGCTGCTCTGCCATTGATATTCCCGATGATGCTTTTCTTTACTAGACAAACAAAGACTTAAAGTTGCCATGGAAATACCCAAATCTCTCAGTTCATGCATTTTATCAAAGAAGGATCATCATCATCAGATAATATTGATAGAGTGCACGCTGTCTCTCTCTAGATGCTTGTCACAAGACTCTTAATGTTAAGAGAAGGAAAAAGAAAAATGAGGTGTATTATTTCATTAATGTCATGTCCATTGATCAGTGTCTAAATGACCCATTTCTCATTTTAATGATGTTTGAAGTGAAAATCATACTCCCCTGAAACCAAATATACAGGTATTATTTCAGCGTGTCTTCATTTAAGAAGTGTGATGATTTTGATCTCAAATCTCAGCTTTCCAGAAAGCCAACTCATGACAGAACCTAATCTCTGAGCTTCTTATATTTTTGCATGTTTGATTTTATTAATAGACATTTATTTGATTGAATGTGACTTTATTCTCCATCCTCCTCCCCCTGTAAACACAGAAAAGGGGGATAATAGTTTGTTTTCTATGTTCATTTAAGAGCTGTTCTAGTACTGCTGTAGAACCTCCTAATGTCTTTAGTTTTCCTGTTTTCTAGGTTTAAATCCCTTTTGATCCATAGGGGTTGCTGGAGGAAAACAGGTAAAGTTACACTATTAAACTATCACCAACATTTTTTGTGTTTCTGTAAAGTGGATATAGAAATGTCATCATCCCTTGCCTTGGTTCCAGTTTTCAGTTTTATTTCTGAATGGCTTTTGTATGAGTTTTTTGTCACATATTTCAATTTCACAGATTACCGGCACCATCGGAGCAAATCATCTGAGCACTAAATGTGTAAGCAAAACTGAGAGATCCAACATTTGTATAAAAGCAGATACGTTTTAAAAAAAGCATCAAAATGAGCAAATCCCCAAGAGAAACTATTGAGTTGATAGCCTTGAAGAAAAAAAAAAAAAGGCAAAACCCTAAAATAGTTGTGAATTCGCAACATAGGAATGGCACCAATCCAAAAATATATTGGGATACTTTGGTAGTGAAGTTTTTAGTGCTATCAATTCAAATATTACTTTGCTTCACAGTGCTGTGTTTTCATTGGCATTTAATGAATCTGAAGCTTTTGATTTTGTGATGTGATCAGAACCCCAAACCCCTGGTTTTCAGGTGAATATTCAAGTTGCCTAAGCTTGCAGGAATAAACTAAAAAGCTTGAAACGTGAGAATTTCAGAAGCAGGTGAATCTGGAGGACTCTTTCTAGTCTGGTTTCCCTAAAGAAATAAGGCTTGCATAACTGTAATTTGTGGTAAATGTCGGTTTCACAGCGATGAGATGCCAGGAAGACATTAGTGTCCAAAAGTTCGAGTTGCAGATGAGAGGACTACACATATAAAAGAGGTCCCATAATCATGTCCTCTAAGTTTTTTGACAATGCAGAAGGCTACATGCTGAGTCCATAGATTATTTGGCATTGGTGTCCATATGGGAGAAATACTTTCATAAATGTTCCAAAATCTGAAAAAATATTCTGTCACAGAATCCAATTGCAGGAGCCTGATTTTACTAGTTCTGATGTCATGGCACTGTTTGCTTGTTCTCATTTGTGTGTTTCTCTCATCTGCAGAGAAAGGTTTCACTGAGAACATGGTCACTCTTAAAGAAAAATCAAGCCGGTCACCAATATCTCATATGAAAGTACTGCATTCAATTCTGGCAAGATAAACCATCATGTTATAAAATGCTTCATGTTAATCGGGTAAATTGTACATTGGCAGATCTAATTTCCATTACATACATTTCTTACTGTTACCATACTTCCTTGCAGTCTGCTCTGGGGGTAGCAAGTGGAACCACAGTTGTTAGCGTTGGGTAGCATTTTCCTTCTTAAAATGTTGTTACTGATCCATAATATCTGTATTTAACACTCAGTCTGTGGGGTCAATGAAGAAGATATGCACTATTTGTAGATTCAGTTGTATATTCTTTGATAAGGATTCCTATTTTATATACCCTTTATAGGCAAAGTCTGCTGTCTTGTCTTTTGCAGTGTAGTGATTGGCCTGGATAGTGGTTGGACAGACTGGCGAGGATACAATTTCTTAAAATACAAGATCTAATTTCATTGTACAACTTAGCTACTTGTTATCACAATTGTCTTAATTGTATTTCAGGGTAGGCACATTATAAACTAATCAGTCTTGTCACATGCCTATTAATTTTGTAATTAATTATCATGGCTAGAGCTGAGTGAATAATTTCTAAAAAATAACTTATTCGGTGACTTTTGCCTCTTTTTCTGTTCATTAATACTGCACGAACACGATTTTCTGAAATTGGCTCATTATTTCACTGTTATTCACTGAATTATTCTTGGTCAGGAAATACCCTACACACAGTTCATTACAACCATTTTAAAGCCTGAAAAAAAGATGCATTTTGACCAGATTCAAATGGTCATGTTACATATGTTTCTTGAAGTTGTGGTGGGTTTTTAAAAAAATATTTGATCACTAATCTGGCATGTACTTTATATCATCATTCTTCCAACATTTAATTAATGTTCTTTTTTTTTTTTTTTTTTTAACTTGTTTGATAGAGCATCAAAAGGTAAGGCAAGTGCAGCAGGAGGCTGGAGAGCTTTCTGAAAGTGCAGTTTTGCTGCTGGACAGCATACCCAATTCAATAGTTTGTGGAAGCAGTTGATGGGAATCCAGCTGTGCTATATCCTGATGTGAATTAAGCATCTGTGCCCAACCAATATCCTCATGATTTGAGGAGTATTTATAGACTTGCTTAGTACTACCTTTGTTGTGGTAGTAATGGTGTGTTATAGACATGTCCTTTTGTTTAGCTGTGCTTCTCCACTGTCAGTTCATCCCTCTTTAACTGGTGTTCTTTCTTGGCAGAATAAAATCACTGGTAAGTTGGGCCCCACTCAGGCCAGGTTTACTTTCTGTGTTTGGCTTGAGCCTGAATCAATGTTTACATTGCCATTTATTGACCATCCACACTTAAATAAATAGTGTCATAGCCCTCAGTCTGGTCAGTGTTACTGAGGTTTCTCTTCTGAGAAGCAAAGATCCACCCTTCCCGGACTTGAGGTCTGCTCAGATGTTCCGATGCGATGAAAGCGCAGAACAGACATTTGCACTAAGACCAGAAAACAGCAGCTGAGAGGTGGTACAGCCCAGCACCTTGGTGCCTCTCAGCTCTACGTGATGGGAAAAAAGCACTCCCTCTGTCCTGCCATGAGCTGCAGGGATTCAGGCCAACCTATACTGACTTTGCATTGGAGCAGAGGTGGAACCATTCATACATTTGGATTCTGAACCCAGCTGAGAAGTGGGTTAAGAAGCTGTTCCTCACTGCCTCTCAGCTCTGTTGCCTCTTCTCAGCAGGGAGAGGCATGCTGGTTGTGTGCTAATTTGGACTCTTAACAGCAATCAGTCAGGAGATTGGCCAGGCCAAAGCCCCTGAGCTCAGGCTTCAGGCCAAATATGCAATGTAGACATGCCCTAAGAGACGGGAGTGAAACTGTAAGCCTGAATTTCACTGGCAGAACCACAGAGTGATTCCAGCCCCCATGCAATAATTCATTTTGGACAAAGTTACTTCCCTGTTGGCCTGTGTGTGTCCTTACAGTGTGATGTTCCTGGTGAGCCCCTAGCTCACACCCTTGGGCTCTGTTGCCATAGCTCTGTTTTGCTGCTGTTTGACATTCCTAGCTAGATAACCTTCTGAGGTTCCCATTACTTCACACTTTCTGTGAGTGCTCAGAATTCAGTTCAATTGTTTCCCAACTTTTTTGGTACGTGTTTACAGCCCCCTAGCTCTCCTGCTCCCTTGTCAGATGACACTCCACCTCAAGTGACTCCCTGGAGGCTTTTCAGTTTCTAGGCTACCTATGATATTTGTTTTTCTTGGTCTCCTCATTCCCAGGCAGGCAGAGCTTTTATGGAATTGAGTTGTCTCACAGCAAGACTGAACTATTTTAATTTTGCTTTTCTTATCTCTAACAAGCTGTTTGGAGGTGAAGTAATACTTGTAAGTTAGGGAACAGTGTTTCTTACATCTTTAGTAACCATCCAGTGGTGCCAGATGTGGTGGTGTGTGCACTGCAATATTTTACAGTATAGCATTTCCTTTTTAGAATGACATGTGCTTTCTGCCAAAATGTCTTTGGTTTCCAGCAAGGTGGAACCAGTACAACTCCATTAGATGTGGCTGGGGAAGACATGTCTGGGAGTTTCCAATACCCCCTGAAGCCCACGGTGAAGCTAAGTATCAGACCAGTTCTGCACGGTCTTTGGAGTAGATTTGGATAAGCAGGATATGGATTTGACAGTATTCTGGACAGAAAGACTGCAGATGAAACACTTGCCCACCTTATTCCACTGCAGGGACAAACTGGAGAGGCAGCAATCCCATCCCATGCTGTGAATTGAGTCAGAGGGAAGGATTCAGTCTCTCCTTGGAAAGTGGGTGGTGGACTTGGGAACACCCAGGCAGGATTTCACCTTCACTGAGTAATTTTGTAGTGGTGCTGAGGTGAAATTTTATTCACAGATTTCTGTCTTTCAAGTCTACATTTCCTCCTGTAATATATGATACCCTTGAAATATGCCCACAGTATTTCTTTACAGTTTTTATATTTAAAGGAGTTTCTTTTCTGTACTTTTTAAAGTAATCAGTGTTGCGTGGGTCTGGAGTTCTTCTAACATCAACTTCTCACTAGTGTGTCACAACTTATTACCAGTGCAGTCCAGACTGCTTTTCCCTAGATAATCCATTTGTTTTCTAACAGCATTTTCTTTGCATTAAGCTCCTTCTTTTTACCATATGCCATCTTTATAGTAACTTCTATTTTGCCATCGATACTTCCACATGAATGGAGGCTGTTTTATCTAGAAGCATTTGTCTATTTTTTTAGCTATAATTTAGCTAAATTTAGCTATTTTTTAAAGCTATAATTAGGTATAATTAGCTAGGTGTTCCTGAAATAGGACCCTTCTATATATTTTGTTCTTACTCTGTATTGGCAAAGGCTTGAATCTTCAATATTGTGAAAGAGTGCCCCTTCTCAGAGGTACAAGGAGACATATTTCCTCCTGTATTTACCTACCCTCAGCTGTCTATTGATACAGAGGAACGACCACTTTCCTTGCAAATTATTTACTTATCGCAACATATGATGATTTCTGAACGTTGTCTAAGAATCCTGCTTGTCCAGAATCGTTTCGTGGATTCAGTGGAGTTTACCAGATAGCTTGGGGATTGGCTGTGATAAGAAAGTAGCAGGTAGCCCGGGGGTATGAATTAAAAGGACAGCTTACCCATAGCAGAGTCAAAGCCCTGAAGGGGCACTTAGGCAAACTTAAACTTGAACAAAAGGACTCGGAGATGCTGTCTAGGGAGGGTGGTCTTGCCCATTTAGGAAGGAGACACCCGGACTCTGCTTCACAGCTCATGCCCTGGAGAGAGCGGACACCGTGAAGAAGGTCACTTACTTCTCCCCTTGAATAATTATAATAATCACACCTATTCCTCGAACTAATTGTAATAGCCCGGCCCTTCCTAATGAATAGTTATGCTTTGGTGTAATACATATTTGGCTACTTGCCAGAGACGGTGTGCAAGCTTTGTGGAGAAATCCCCTGGCACCCCGGCCGCAATAACCATGCCTGCTTTAGAACTCCATCTCAGTTGTGGAGTTTGTTTCCACGCGTCACTGTGCTCCACCCTGTGTGTCCGGTCAGACTTTGTCTTGCTCCAGGACACCTTAGGGCTTTTCCCTCCAAGATTCTCAGGTTTTTTTTCACCTCCTTGAGCAACAGCAGCAGGTAGGTTTTGAGTGGATTTGATGCTATTTCATTCCCTTCCATGGTTACAGCTTTTGTGGCTTCAGTGGTAGCTTCTGGGGCTAAACACTAGGTATGTTCTGCTTCATGAACAGCTGGTAATAGTAACATTTCTCACTAGCAGTCCAGAGTAAAGCTCTAACAGGCAGTCAGAAGGTCAGGGAGAATTGCCTTTTGGGCCATCATAAACCATTCCTCTTATTTTGCTCTAAAAATAATTTTCTGAAACTCAGGCTTGGCTCTTTCCATTTTGTGTTACGCTGTAATAAGCTCTTCAAAGACTTCAACAGAAAGTTGTGTTAGACTTGAGCCAAACTACAGTCTAGATAGAACACCAATGAAGGTTTACAATTTGTAAATCAAGATAATGAATTCAGAATAGCATGGTGTTGCAGTTTGCAAATTTATTCATATTTATAACCAATTTCAGTGTTATTCGTGAGTGTTAGAGGTTTACAATATATTTCTGTTTGGTTTCTGGCCTGGAAATGTTTTGGGTTGACTTGAAACATTTACTTTGTCATGAAACTAAATATTTCATTCCATCTTCTTATTGCTTTACCCTTTTAAAACTTTTTCTAAGAAAGGTCATTTGAAACAAAAAGCCTAAATGGTTTATTTTGTAATCCTTTTTTACAGTTGGAAAAATTTGCAAAAGTGAACTTGTATTTAAAAACTGTTTTTTGCAGTATACTATTTGCCAAAACAATCACGCTAGTCTCCCTGGGTTAATCCTTTACTTACATTGGTGTCTATGAAAATTTCATGATTGCATTTGTACGTGGCAGATTTGCCATATTTGCCCTTTGCAATTAAAATAAGTGATACACTCTCTTCAGGGAGGAAAAAAAAAAAAAAAAAAGGCTTCAGTATGTTATTTAAAATTACATCTATTCAGGGACTATTATTGATACATTTTTAATACTAGTCTTTGTGGTAGATGACTGTGACACTCAGAAGTCTGACCATGACATGCTGACAAGCTAAGCCTAGAGTAGCTTTGTATCACTTTGGGTAAAATTTGCCCCATAAATAATGAACAGCTAGAAGTTCTTTATGTTGATGTGCTAAGCCTATAGCACTATGGACTGTGTCAGCAATCAAAACCTTCCCTTATTATGAAAGTAGGAATAAAAGAAAGTCATTAAATGCAAACAAAAAGCTCTGATGGGACTGCAGGGCTGATTAAAATGATCCAGATCTGATGGCTAGGACATTAGCATGCTGCAGGTTGGTTCCTGGACTAGAGTGCAGGTGTCATCTCAAATCCTGCACAGTTGGGAATGCTTGCAATTCCTCCTGGAAGCAGGATGGGTTGAGCAGGAGGCACAGGAGCTGCCTCCAGCATGCTTGGCCTGTCTTTTGTCCCATTCATCTTTAGTATTTAGCTAGATGCTAGTTCAGGTTTAGGTATCTCATTTAGTTTTTTTAGGATTTCACATGTGTCTGGTAACCCTCACCGAAGTGATCCACGTACACATTTTCACATTGATGATACATGACATATATGCATATACTTTGTAATAAGCAGAAAATGTTGGAGGACTGTATTAAGAAGTCTTTCATTTTAAAAATATGTTGAGTTACTATCTATATAAAAAATCTGGTGAGAAAAAAAACACCACCTGATGGTAACTGCACAGATTCTTCCTTGAAGGTGGACGGTTAGATCCAGATTTGCTTTACTCGGCAAGAGATTTTCAGTTAGGAGATTGTGTCGTACAGCTAACTGCATGGATGTGACAAGCTACAGAGAAGATCTCACTATACCATAATCTGTCTGCTGGCCCAAGCAATATGAATACAACTGCACAAGTCAAAGAAACAGAAATGTGATGTAGAGAGTGAATGGGTGGATTAGTGGACATCAGGATTGTACCTGGCTGATAAAGTGCATACATAGCTAAACAGATTGTACTACTTAGCTTACACAGCCTCACTACTTGAGGCAGGGTTTGTTATCAAGCTTTAGCCCCACGTCTGTCATATTGTACTTGTCACCCCTAGGAATGTGCACACTGAAGCTGAGTTGCTTAGGTTTTTGGACCTGTATGGAAAAGTGTTTGTTTAGATGATGCCAAATGCTTTCATCTTTGTCATAGATCCAATGGCATGCAAACAGACATAGAGGCACAGGCTTGCACACACATCTGTTTACCTAATACAGGCTGCAGAAAAAAATATTTTTCTGTCAATGAAAGTGTTTACTTGCTACCTTTTCACAGCTGGGAGATTTAAAAAAGAAATATGAAGTACCTGTAAAAACAGACACTGGCTTAAAGCTCTGTGTTTTAACGGAAGCTGAAAATACTGTGCTAATGTTCATGTGTTACCTGTTACACAGGGTTATAAAGATGAACCTGTGTTATTTGTGTGTATCAGCAACTGATTAAAAAATAATAGCTTAAAAATTATTTAAATGCTTTTACTACAGTCTGAAAAGAAAGCTTTCTTTCACATAGAGAAATAGGGGATCTCACACCATTTATTGCACTTGTGTATCTTAACAAATTGCCATTTGATTTCCCGCCGCCCCCCCCCCCAAGGATTCATGGCTGAAACTCTGAACTCCTTGGTGTGTATGGTGAACATACAGCACCTAACATAGCAGGCTCCCCATCCAGAAAGGAGTCACTGCATGTTGGCACATCATTGTTATTATGGCATATCTGTCAGGACTGCACAACTCTCTCCAAGTGGCCTGGCCTGAAAGTAATGCAATGTGATGTCTCTGTAGGCATTTCTTCACTTGTATTAATATTTTAGCAATAAAACATTAGATATTTAAAAGTGGGAACTATTTTCACCAGAGACTTCAAATAGTGCCTGAGCATTTTCCCATACAGGTAAAAATGTATCATTGATACTCTAAAACTGGAGTCCATGCTGGAAGATTTAGCAGGTTCCTTCCAGCAATGGGCTTCCTCACAGGCACGGAATTCAATTCTACTTCCTTCCAAGGGGTGAAAGAATGGTAAACCAGAGCTTTTGGAGTCTCCTCCCTCATAATCTTAAATAAAATTTAAGATTTGTGGTGGGAGGTTCACAGGGCCCCAGACATCAGCAAGCAGCGTATCCTGGCTGCTGGCCACAGGGCATGGGAGCAGCCTCCTGTATTCTTAAGTCAGAAATGGGGCTGCGTCCATCCATGCCTGAGACATGGGCAGTGTGAGCCAGGTACAAAAGCTCAAGAGAACACAGACAACTAAAGGCAGAGAATTAAAGACACGGTAGTTAATTCTGGTCTGTATGAGCTTTTCTTTTTCAAAAGGGCTTTTCTAGCATTTGTTTTTTATGTATCTCTTTTCTACAAGGTAGCTTTTTTTAGCTTGAAAGTTATGCTTGTTTTCCATGACATTTTAAAATAGCTCTAATTTCCTGGGAATCTGACTGCTGTGTAATTAAGTTACCACTGATAGAGCATCACTTTGCTTTTGAAAAGGTGTTACATGTAAATATATTGTACCATGGCTGCTACCAGAAGGGCTTCCCTGCATTTTTATAGGTGCAGTGGGTAGTCAGAATTATTTTCATTCTGGTGGTATTATCTTATGGCTCATATATATGTTCATGTTCACATAAAAATTAATAAATATATACAAACACTTATGAACACAAATATATATGTGTATATTGATTTTTGAATGTCATTCTTGGGGATGTGGAGAAGTGAATCTAGAAAGGAAATATGAACATTTCAGTTTCAGGTGTGAATAGAGGAAGAGTTTATGAATTCCAAGCTAGGAACTGATTTGGACAAAAGAAGATACAGATTTGAATACAGACTGGCAGACATGGGGATCAAGTGTTCTCAGTGCTTTTATCATTTCACCAAAACTTCGTTATTTTATATTGAATGCATTGATAGCTTTTTGAAAAACTTTTCCAGTGTAGGATGGTTTTCCCCGTAAATGTTCCTGTATGAATCTGTGTGATTAGGTTGTACATGTTTCTGAACCAGATCAAGGCTTTTGAGGTTTAACAAGCTAAATATCAAGGGGCAGCAAGAGATGCACAGCCATGTTCTGCCGTATATGATAGTGTTCCTTGTTTGTGTAAGAGGTTTCTGTATCAAATACCAGGATTGAGAAAGATCTGGTATATCATCAGTTGTTCAGAATCATAGAGTTAATTGATTCTGAGCCATTTATCATGAAACTCAGTGGGGAGAAGACTGAACCTGATGAGAAGCCTGATGAGCAACATTTTGAAATCTGCACAGCTAATTTGAAAGGTATGGGCCTAACCAAGTAATCTGATTTTCAGAGGTAAGCAGCAGTGTCAGTTCACAGTAAATGTAATGGGATCTCCAGATGAATTGATATTTAACAGACCTTTTACTTCAGTGTCTAAACATAGATGCAGGTGTTCAACAACAGCAGCCCTGAAGTGTGAAAATTATGATGTGCAGTGGATGTCTGTTTGGCATTTATGTGTTTTTGCTGTCTGATGACACTGATGGGGTTATGAGGAAGGTGTCTGATAATCCTGGTATCATCAAGATCTCTTGGGAATAGAGATAATGATTCTGAGATTTTAACGTTGCTAATATTCTTTAGATGTTTTTCATTTTGCTTGCCCAGAACTGCTTCAGTCCAGCTCAGGAATCCCGAGTTTCCTTTCTCCAGTGTGATCTGTTTTCATTGTATGGGCTGTTTCAGTGTATGTGCCTCTGTCCATCTTCACTTAAAACTTGCTGGCCTGAGCACTCTGCTGTGAGGTAGCAAATGTGGATTTCTCCCTCCTTGGCTGAATTTAAGTCATTGACAGAAAGAAGATTCTGAATAAAGGAGGCATGGCTTCTTTCAGTGGCAGAGAATCATGTTTACATAGGGGCGCTATTTCCCTATAAACTATCTGAAGGGACTGATTTTAGCACCCAGGAACAAATCTTCAATCTGTGGATCATGGTAAAAGCAAAATGCTTCCTTTATAGTCTGGAGCCAGGTGCACCAGTTTTTGCAAGGAGCAATTGTATCCTGATTAGTGCCTGGGATTTTTCTGTCATTTTATGTTGTGGCAACTCACTTTTTATATGCACAGTTTAAGGATCATAGGTCCTTTATGTGGCAATCTGGATTGAAGTTAGCACTAGAGCCTGAAAGGTAGTGTCTGATAACTACCATGGAGCCACTGATTTTTGTTATCTGCTCTAGCCCTTCGGATGCACCTTAACACATCATTATAGCTGCATTGCAGTCTAACAGACTTGCATTTCTGCTGTAAAGTTTTAGGGATTTTATTAATGCTCAGTTATTTGCACTCATGGAACATAATTCTGGAAAAGTGAAATCATAGCTACCACTCACTCTATAGTCTAATATCCCCCCGAAATACTGACTTTGAAGCTGTAATTGATAACCTAATCTTACCTTTTTCTTTTTTTTAGAGAGTCTCTTTAGAATCACGAATCTATACGAACCTGTAGGCTAGGGCAGTAGGTGTTTATTTGGATAATCTTAACTAAGAAAAAAGAAAATGTCTAATCCCACACAGTGACTGCATCATGTGTTGGTCTTGCACAGGGGTTTTGGTGCATGCCTTGTACTATAGCCACTGAGTGCCCTGGCTTGAGATAGGCAGTTGAGCCCATATCAGAGAAGCTGCCAACTGATAAAGAAAAGGCTAACGTGAGGAACAGTTGCATCTCCAATCCAGATTTGTGAGGCAAGTATTCATATTAAATTTGCTTGGAATCAAGTGCTTTTGAAGCATGTTTAGTTGACTCATGCACCCCAAATATCTGTTCAGCTACAGCATTCTCCACATGGTTCAGAGAGCCCAGAAACAAAAGTTACTGATATGCAGTTTATCCTACTCAGTAAGCTGAATTAGCTAAGGCTGTCTGAAATGCATTTGCCAAGAGAAGCAGTGAAGAAAGAAAAAAAAAAAAAAAAAAAAAAAAAGTCAGGGTTGGGCTTTCTAGGTCTGTTGTTAGAAATGTGACCATTAGGAAATAATGGGAATGGCAACTTAATCTCATTGCATTATTGAATCTCTGAGTCTTTTCAAGTTTATTTGGAATCTGGCACTCTTCTTCACAATCACTAGTCCTTTAATCTGTCAGTGACATCCAGTTAAAACACATGATAAAATCTTGAGGACAGTAATACCTTCTAGTCTACCAAGTTTTTCTGTATGAAAATGGACCTCATGAAAAAGAGGTCTATGTGGTCTCTAAGCCAAGTTTCTTCGTTCTTCTTTCCATTCTACTCTTAGTTGTTGCATTTCCTTACTAAACTGCTGTGACATCTAGCTACAAAACTAGGGAAAGAAGACAACCCAGACAAAATCATGCAGAATATTAAACACAACAGAAATCAGTATTATTAAGCATAAACTCCTTTTTACTAGATTTACTGAGGTATTGTAACTCCAAGGGACCCCAGGCACTGGAAATTACCAGTCCAAATCTAGCCACATGCTTAGGCACTTGGATTTGTAATACCTCTGTTGTGACTAAAACTTGAGTACATCACTTTTAGAAGAAGTATTTTGGACACATTCACCCCCCAAAAATTGGTTCGTATGCTGCAAACTTGTAATGTAAAAATTCTAAGTGTAGTCCAGCAGGACATGAAAGAAATCCTGTGCAGAATCCCTAACTCAGTATGTTACACTATATCCTTAGAAAGACAAATTGCTGGTCCTGTTCAGGGGTGTTTACAGCACCTCATACCAGGAAAAAAAAAAAAAAAAAAAAAAAAAAAAAAAGTTAGACATCCACAGTTAAACATATTGTAAATCTCAGATGAAAGAAAAGATTGCATTTCTTCCTTCTGAACACAAACCCAAGATGACTAAGATGAGGTGTAACTAATGCAATTACAAACACTTTATTTATGTGGTCAGAAGTATTTTTAAACCCAGTAGGTTTTGTTTCTTCCAAGCTCATCTGTTTCAGAAATGCTCTTCATGGAGTCGCATCCATGTATAGGTCATGCAACTGAGACCAGCAGACACAAAACGTTAGTGAGACATGATTAATTTAAAACATTTTATGGTGTATCTCATTCTTAGCAAGACATTTTTTTAGTTTACAGAACTTTCTCAAGTTCATATTCACAGAAAAGACCTGTAGTCTTGTTGAGGTGATCACCAGGAAATGCCTTTATGGTGCTAATGGAAGGTAAAGTATGCTTAATAGGAAATTTGGCCCATAAAGATGGGTTTTTTTGATTTGAGAAAGACTGCTATTACAAAAACTCTGACTTTACACTCCAGTATTTTTATCAGACTGTGATTACAGTCACTGCATATGTCACTGCAAGCCGAAATGATGGGGTCTGGAGAGTAATGTTAACACAATTCAGAGGAAATTAATCAACATTAGTCAGCACTTGCCTCTCATGTACTTGGGGTCATGGCCTGTTCTAAACTAACTTATTTTCTTCCTATTCAGTGACGCAGGAAGGAAGATTTAAAACTAGCATTAGGGTAGTAAGTATGTGAAAGGAAGAAAAAGGTCACTGGGAACAATATGAAAGCTGATTAATAGGATCATCCTCATAGGTGAATTAGAATTCTGCAGATGACTTTTCTATTTCTCATTCTTTCCCTATTGCAAAGTAGCTTTATTCTGGAACAATGCATCTGAACAGGTGCACTTGAAAATTAAGTCTTAAAGGTGATGAGAATTTTTCACCATTGAATTTTCTTCATATTTTTCTTTGAGCATTAGTGTGCACTAAGTCAGAGAGTTCCAAGCTGTGTATACGTTTTGAAGAAGAAACCATCAAAAAAACTCAACCCCCCAACCAAAACAATCAAAAAACCCACACCAAAACACTTGTGGCCAGCAACATGTGGGGATCCAATCAATGAAAACTATTTCTGCTGTTCACAGGCAATGAAAAATTAGTCTCATTATTAAGCAACATCAGTTCCTAAACCATACTGTTCATAATATGCTTGCTCTCCATTAACTAAGGTTTAAGACTCTTTAAGTTTTGTCATAGTCAGTATGCCCAGGCAATAATGTAATGTTAATAGGTAAATGGATATAAGCCATGAACTTGTGATGCAGTGCTGCTGCAGATAGGGCCTTCTGAAGGTGGGATTTCTTTTTGCTACCTTTAACCATCTAAAAGATGGTGATCTGGGCTCCTTCCACACAAAGGTGAAACAGAGAAGCATATGCAAGGAGGTGTTTCTGCATTAAAGTTGCCTTAAGGTGCAAGTCCACTGGCTTCAAAGATAAAGCTCAGATGCAACCGTACACCACAGGGCTAGGCAATGGGAACGTGTTCAGCTTCCTGCTCTGATACCCACTCTCTCCTGTCGGTGCAAAGCCAGAGATGCTATCTAATGCTTTTTGGTGAACTTGCAACCTTGCGAGTGATTCCCATCAGTTTACTATGTACTATTCAGCTATAGCTTTTGATTTGAAGCCCTTCATGTCTTGGGAGAGCATGTTGTGAATATGACTTCACTTGTAAACTGGAGGATTAGAGCACATCTTTGCTATTTTAGTACTTTATTGCTGATTCCTCTAAGGAAGTGAACTATGCACCATGAATTTGGTACAGTTTTTCTATTTGTGACTGTATCTGTAAGGCTGTGGTTAGTTTGTCCCTTATTTAAGAAATGTGTTTTGTGGACATATTGCAGTCTATCAGTTTATGAGCTATTTTCTTGAGCTGTGGATTTAATTTTTCAGTTAGTAGATCTCTTTTCATGCCATATTTGATTAGTTGCCTTTGTTATGTCTTCCTGTTTTCTGCTCTTTGATTGCCACCTCCCAAACAGGCTAAGGACTTGCAAGATTCCTATTGGCAGATACACAGTTTCCAGGGCAGGTACATAGATATATGTGAGGATAAATTTGCATGTTCAAGTAGGGTTTTTCAAGCCTTCTGGGGTTTTTTTGTGGGCAAGTTGTACTCTTAAGTGCGAAGTGAACATAAGGGCCAATAACACTTGGGCTATGTTATATTTTTTTCTCCAAATATTATTTAGTAATTGCCAGGGTATAAATCAAGTTTGGTCGCATATACCCTATAGTGTTTTTCAGTAATGCTGTACAAGGAAGTCCATTAAAATGCAAAGTTTGAGTAAGGATGAATTCCATTTCAGTAATGCTGAAATTACTATCAGCAGGCCCCTGGGGAAGAGGTAAGGTAAGAAACACATCATGCTGTAATTCCATGTTCTGACTTTAATAAGCACAAGTTCAGCTCTGACATGTCTTCTCAATATTTATCCCATTCACTAGCTCACTTTAGATGATGAATATTTGGCCTAGAAATTTGCATGGGGTCTTGAGGTTCCTGCCATGTGAAACTTCTCTACTACAGTATAAATATTTACAATATATGACAACTGCCATCTACCACTCTGAAAAGCTGAAATGCCTATGGTCTGAAGTTTCAGAAAGACTTTAACTTTTTACTTTTTTCTGGTGGCAATAAGTTAATTAGCCTTAGAAGAACAAATCAATTTATTTGATTTGTTTAGGTAATTTTTAGTTATTTAAATAAGAACTGATCAAACCCAGCACATGCAGAGGATGCATTATGTCAATGTACAGAGAAGTCTGTATTCATTAGGAGGTGGCACTTGTACTGTCGAAATAGTGATCTAGTTTCTGAACAATTAAGCCATGAAAGTAGGAAGTAGGAAGAAAATATGAACACACAGTGAGACACCTCTTTAAATGGTATAAAATAGTAGATGGGGAAATGAAATCCATATTCCATGAACCGAGCTTACAGCAGAGCTGCTGCATTGCCGCTCACCTCAGCTACTTACTAGAGCTAGGAATCTATGCCAGAGCTGGAACCAGCATCAGAACATCAGCACCACTTATCTGGAGCCAGTCCTCATCTTGTTGATGTCTTGTGAGCTGGCCAAACAGGCATTGTACAGAGAACATGGCTGTGACGATTGGGTTGGTTCATCGTGTAGCTGTTCTGCATGGGTTGTCTCTGCCCTTGGAGTAAATCTCACCCCAAATGAAATAATTCTGAATTTAAACGTAGAAAAATGGGAATCTTAAGCAACATTGACACAGAGATCACAGTGTCATAAAAGAGACACCTAATGAAATATTTTGTGGAAATATATTGTTCCCTATTGCAATTTCAGTTTCCTCTCCTTTTTTTTTTCCTGACTTTTCAAAATTAATAATTTAATTTTAATTTTGAGTTTTGCAAAATTTCCAGGTTTCACTTTCCACGGTTCAATGGAAAATGCTTATATTTGAAATGCTTATTAGAAGAACCTAGTTCTATGTTAAGGTATTAATTTAAGGTATCAGTTATCTTCAGTGCTGTCTATCTCCTTGAAACGAGACAAAAAGTCATCACTGCAGCTTATCATAGAACCAGAGATAATAGGGAACTACTTAGCCTAAAGAGCAATGCTGACTCAGGGACAAGTATATGGATTGATCATGACTACGTTTAGACTGCAAATGAGAAGAAAAAATTTCTATGCATTCTTGAGCACTTTTTCACCAGAGTTATTATGGCAGAAAATGTGATTGACCATGAAAGGTGAATTCCTTTTTTTGTGAGAAGAATCCTACGATGTGGTGACTACAGGAGAAGACAACTGGAGATGTTGACCCTATAAAGGTTTATTGATCATCTGGGGAACAGGCATACCTGAAAACAAAACATGTCTTTCATGTTATGTCAAATACACAGTCCCATCTACCACTGTCCCCATTTTCCCAACACACCTGCCTGAGACTGCAGTGAGGTCTGTGACGGTCTAGGTACTGTGTCACAGCAAAGTGCACCATATGTTACTCATTGAAAAATTATTCTAGCTTCCTATAAAATACACACAGCAGTTGACTGCTCCTACCTTGATTTCCGCTGGGAGTTCTGCATAAACACAGTATGCCCCCAAGGCAGTAGTAACTTATGCTCTGCAGTCTGCGGGCCTTACGGATCCACGATTCATCTGTGTTAGGAGCACTGGGTGGAGTTTAGGTTTGCATGATAAGCCTATGCCTACCAAAATAAATACTTAACAAACTGTGATGCCAGTTTTTGCTACCCCTTCCCCTTAGAGTGCCTAAGGTGCACAGTGGTCCTTGATGTGACACAGTTTCTTGAATATATAGTTATACCCTGACTAATGAGACTTCAGGGTTGTACCCAGCTTTGCAGGAAATAGGTCACTTGTAAAATTCAATGTGAATTTTACTTTGCCAGTATACTGGGGAGGAGACTCTCAGGTGTAACTGTGATGCCAAGGAAGGCATATGGAGAAAACATCTGGGGAAAAGACGTGTGGAAAAGGCCTCTAGAAAGTAGGAAGAAGTATTCTGAGAATTGGCTTTTTGAACAGGATGGTGCAGTAGGGACTGGATACCCTGAATTGTGCCTGGTTTTTTGAGTCCTGCTCTCCATGGGAAAGCAGCAGCACAGCTAAGCTCTTCTGAGATAACTAGGAAATATCTGAGTGTTCCAAATAAATTCCCAGCTAACAGCTTGTTCTATGACACTTATTCCAAAGAAGACTGGAGAATTGCACATCAGGCTAGAAAGGACATGGTGAGTGAGTAACTGACAAACCTGTAGGTGTAGGAGTTTGAGAGATATAGGTTGGTAGGTCTAGGGTTTTGTTTGTTTTTTTTTTTTTCAGAAGGGAGAATAGACATGTAACATACATAGAAGCACAAGGAGAGCCCCTATTAGATTCCTGAACTTAACTGTGGAGTCTTGCTCTAGATTCAGAACCTGGATTTTATTTTTTAAGATCAGGTTTTAATCCATCAGAACATCTCCATCTAGTCTATTCTTATGACTCCTGTTATGTGGAGTCTGAGCATACAGGGATATTGTGCGTTTGGTCAGCTGGCGATTATTGTGTATGTCAGATTCTTTAGTGTCATTCAGGATATTCTAGAATATGAAATTTCATCACTCATACCTCTTCATTCAAAGCTACAAATGACATAACTGTTATAGAAGGAAGTGTGGAACCATTTTGCAAGACTGAAGGAAGATTCACATTGATGTACCACTGTTCTGGTGCAGGGTGTAGGGCTATCAGTTCATCTTTGAAATACAAGTTGTACACAGCACTAGGAAACCATCAAAACTTTATTTGAAGAAAAATCATGTATGGGTACCTATTTTTGCAAGACAAGAGAAGGGGAGTTTTCTTCAGTCATTTCCCAATCGTTTTATTTAGAAAAAAACAAGGTTTTCAAATCTATGTAGACAAGTTCTGTGTTCCTCTACAGGGTTAAAAATGGTGGTATAACTAGCAAAAACCCTGTGTGAGCTAGGGAAGAAATCTAGTGGGTTTTCTGTTATGATTAGGAAAGCAGTTTGCTGTGTATCACTGCTCTGAATATGTTGAGAGAGACTTGAGACTTGTGACAAGCCTGAGTGTCCTGTCTGAACTCATTCTTCTGATTAATAGTAAATTATTCTGTAACAACATTTCTGTGGGTAAGGTTGAGTAATGGCAATGCTGTGCTTCCCTTAACTTGTTCTGTGTTCCTTGGTCCATGCAGAAATCTTGGAACTGAGGATGAATAAGGTAAAGGAAGGACTTAGACAGCTGGAAAGGTAGTGTGTATAGGAGGCATGCCTAGGTACACATGACAGTCAGTGTTCTGCAGTTTGCACTATGCTGATGAGATTTGTATCTCTTCTGAAATGTCCCATGGAAGAGGAATTCAGTCTGGTTAAGTGTGGTGTTCTCCTCAACACCATTTCTCCAAAAGCCAGTGAGTTAAAGGATACTTCTTAACTGTCTCTAAATGCCCACATAGCATATTGTTGCTAGCAGGAGTTTCCTTCTGTTTGCAACTGATAAAGGAACACAGTACTTGTAATGTATTCACCTCCTTATGCAAATTATGATGCCTTGCTTGGTCCATGTACACCTAATACAATATAGCCTTGTCTGAGCACCCATACCAATACAAATTGTTGATGCTACTGACGCTGTTGCTTAGACTTTACATTACAATTTTTCCTGAATCTAGAATCAAGAGCACTCTTACAGATTTACTTCTGTTTGCAGTTTTGTGTTGAGAAAATGTGCCAATCTTAAGTGGCACGTGAGGACACAGCACTGTTATAATGATGAGTTTGCTTGAATGGCCGTGTCTGTCACAACTTCTATCACCGAGCTGCTGCCTAATAATTTAACAAAAAATTTACCAGCTTCTGGTTGCATTATGACTTTTCTCTGAGGTAATACCATTATACAGCATCTTTGGCTGATAGTTTTAATTGCAGTGCATGATGGAGGTAGATATTTTTGCATACAGGGGTCAGCCACTCTGTTCTTCCCTCATCATATTAACATGCAGTTAGATTTTTGTAACAAGATACACTTGTTAACTTAGATTAGCAGCTACTTGAGGTGTTCATGTAAGGACACAAGCCTTGAAAAATTTTATCTAATTGGAAACCTGGTTAAGCCCGTATTTTGGTTTCTCTGTGTGCCAATCCTGTAATAAGAGCCTTATCAAGACAATGACTTTGTAACTGATGGAAATTTGGAGTTCAAAATCTAGTTTCATCCTAAATGGGGATGAAAAGTTTTCTTTATAATATTCCGATCAGATCTGAACAATTTGCTTTGTATTACAAATGCAGAAGGTTACGGCTGAAAAGAAACGTGTAGGACTTGTTAACAGTAGGCTGTTGATATTGATGTTTCCTTGGAGTGTTACCTGTATGCTTCCCAAATCGGTTGCAGTCCTCTGCTTATACTGTGGGGGTTGCTGTTAAAATGCTTAATAGTAAGTTTTATATTGTGATTAATAGTTCACGTGAGGTAGGTTGAACTTTGGAAGCAACCTAAATTCAGTAGGAAGGCCTGAGAACTTCCTGCCCTGGGATACCTGAAGGTCCTGCGAGTAGAACCTTCTCTGGATGTGTCTGTAGGGTAGGGGAAGACAGGAGCTTCAGTTCTCTTGCAGAACTGTTTTCTACTTGTCATCTGAATCCTGCCTGAGTATATGGACTGTTAAGTCAAAGGTAGTGATAGACTAGAAAAAGCTAACTTTCTGAGTGTTGATGTATCTGATAAAGGAACATAGCTACAGCCATGTCAAAATTTAAAGTCTTGGAACATGGATAGAAGGAATTAGTAGTAAAAGCTAGTGTTCACAGGAAAAAAGGTGCTTCCAGGATGAGGTAGTAGGTGAGTAGAAGATATTAGGTTCTGAAATATGAACTGAATTTTCAGATTTGCTAAAGGATATAGGTACCTACTTAGTACTTGAGAGGCCTGTTGTCTGGTTCATTACATTTTCAGTCCTAAATGTGACTTCATTCAGGAAAAGATTAAGGAGCAGTGTGTGTATAGGCCTCACAAATGACTGTCTTAGAATAAAAGCCTGTGAGTCATGTATACAACTTGTTACTGGGAAAATATAATCTGTAGCCTGCTTCTACTCTCTTAAATGGATATGAAAAGAAGTGGTTCATACTGAGGTAGAAAATATGCACTATCAATATTTTGCTTGGTGTATTATATATTTTTAAGATGTTCTGTGCAGAAGTTCCCACTATCCTTAATCTAGCTGGCTGGAAATTTCTTGGCTAAACAGTTTTGGAAGGAAACGTAAAGCCATCCTGTTTTTTTCAGCAGTGGGTAAACTTTTACAAAATTGAAAAAAGTTGACTAAAAAGAAAATCTCTACATAGTGTTTGGAACCACTGTAGCCTTTGAAATTGAATTTAATAGTAGTAAAAAATAATAATTAAAAAAATATCCTTCAATACTGAAATGGAGCATTTTCAAACCTGAAAGGCAAATGTTTTGATTGACCCAAACCAAGTACTTCTGTTTGAGGATGGAATAGAAGAAAGAAATGAAAGGTGTTTCAGTTAGAGTTGGATGTTGTAATTGGCACAATTTTCTTATGGAAACCTTTGTGAAAACTCAAAAATCTTGGCTGATGTGAACTCAGTTTCTAATTCCTAATTTTTATGAAAATGTAATCAGAGGAAGCACTTGATCTAATCAAATGTGGTGTGAAACTGTAAATGTTGCTAAAACTCTCCTCATCGGATGTATCAAAATCTTGTGGTCTATGCTAAAACCTTGTCTTGTGGTTAAAAATTCAGAGCCTGATTCTTTGGTGGTATCTATGTGTTAAAAATGTTCAGGGTTCTGCTGTGATATGACGTAAGGCTTATAGCTTACTGAAAGAAATGAAAACAATAAGTTCATCTTTATGTTGTTTTGTAGAATATTTGTTGTTTCTGGAACTTGTTCAGGGAATCAGAATCCTAGAATGGTTTGGGTTGGAAGGGACCTTAAAGATCCTCTAGTTCCAGCCCCCTGCCATGGGCAGGGACACCTTCCACCAGCCCAGGTTGCTCACAGCCCCGTCCAACCCGGCCTTGAGCACTGCCAGGGAGGGGGCAGCCACAGCTGCTCTGGGCAACCTGTGCCAGGGCCTCACCACCCTCACAGGAAGGAATTTCTTCCTTATCTCTGATCTAAATCTGCCTTCTTTCAGTTTACAGGCATTACCCCTGGTCCTAATACTCCCTGGTAAAGAGTCCCTCCACATCCTTCCTGTAGCCCCTTTAAGTACCAGGAGGCCCCTAATAAGGTCTCCCCAGAGCCTTCTCCAGGCTGAACACCCCCAACTCTCCCAGCCTCTCCTCACAGGGGAGCTGCTCCAGCTCCTCATCATCTCTGTGGCCTTCTCTGGAACCACTCGAGCACGTCCGTGTCCTTCTGATATTAGGGACCCCAGAGCTGGGCACAGCACTGCAGGGGGGGGCTCACGAGAGTGGAGTAGAGGGGGAGAATCCCCTCCCTCGACCTGCTGGCCACACTGCTCTTGGTGCAGCCCAGGACACGGTTGGCTTTCTGGCCTGTGAGTGTACATTGCTGGCTTAGCAGTTAAAAATGGCTAAAAATCAAGATCTGAAACATAAGAAAGGCTGTGTGATAATCTCTTCAAAATCTGAAGAACAGATTCCCAGTTAGTTTCACTTGTCATATCTCTGTGTAAGCTGATGGTTCCTATAGGCCATCAAGATGTTTTTCATGGAAAAGCCATGCTACACAGGGGTATGGTGTGCATCTGACTAATTGTTGTGTCCTGCTCATCAATACCTATATTTATTCATTTTTCTATAGACCTAAATATTTTTGTAAATACTAATGTATCTAACTGTACATTGATATACAGGTGAGAAAATGACTGTTACAATACAGAAGACAAAACTGGGAAACAAGGAATGTAAATGACAGGATTAAAAATGTGCAGGACATGAATGTTGAAAAAGTATGCAATTCTGACCATTAGTTTTGTCTGATAATTGCAACATCTTCATGACCCAGCATCCTTCATAAGAATGTTATCTTGTAAATATTTAAAAGCTCTCTGGGCTATTTTCAGTTGCTTGCTTTTTAATACAATAATATTATATGCAATTTGTACTATTTGCTCCTTTTGTTGCTATATAAAGATTTTACAGTCCTCTTTTATTCATTTGCATGATTTATTTATGCCTTCTACCACTGGTGTGAAATCTGTTCAAGTATGCTTAAGTATTCTTTATTATCCTTTATAGAGTTGTTATATACCGCTTCACTTGTCTCTAAGCCTTTCCAAGTTTTTTTCATTTAAATATGTTGTCCAGTTTTAAGGCTTGACAAAGGAAAATGTATTCATCCTTTGATGTGAGCACACATCAATTAATGCTCATGGAAATTAGGTGTATGCTGAGACTATGACAGACCTGGTAGAGATTATTATGAAGTACTAAATGAAAAAAAAGATGATGTATTTTGACTGAGGAAGGATAAAGATACATAATCTTCCTCTCTTTGTTATATTTCTTTCCCTTCCTTTCCTGTTTTATTTTACTCTATAAGGTAACCTTTCCTTTTCTTTCAAGAGATTCTGGAAGTAGTGACAGTAAAAAAAAAAGTGAAAAGGATAAATAGACTGAGTTTCATATATCTTCTTTTTGTAATAATTTATCTCTGTATTATTCTATTAACAATGCAAGAAACCTAATATTTAATTTTTTATGTTAGTTTCCATTATGTTCCTTGAAAAGCAACAGAAGGGGATAGCAGCATACACCATGATTTCTCAGGTTGGCTCTTTTTTTCATTTCTTGTGTACAGTGATTTCAGGGGCAAATAACAATAGATTACTTGAATATAGTAATTATTAGGTTTTTCTGTTCAACAGTGACCAATTTGTTTCCAAAGACTGCTTGTCTCATTTCTCGATAGCATCAAATTCTTGATTTGCTCTCAAATATCTGGCAACATGTTTTAGTAGGTTGAGTATGTAGAAGTTGTTTTGTTTCCTTTGCACAAGAATGGTTGCAATCATTTATTGGTAAATAGCTTAATGCTGTGTTATCTGCTATATTTTGAAACAAGGACTGTGTGCAACAAGATTTTTTTACATTTATATATGCAGACACATTTTTGTGGTTAAAATTTTCAAGTTTATGATTGTTAGGGATATGTTAATTTGTTTTATGTCTAAATCTATTTCCCCTGATGATGTCCTGTGAAGTGCTGAGCATGGCCCCTTCAAAACTCAGACCCATTTTTCAAAATGTGCGCTTGAAGTAAGACACTTTTGAAGGTTATGAGTAACAACAGAATTAAAAATACAGTAGTATACTTGAAGAATATACTTGAAAGCAGAACACAGAAGAAATTCCAAACTCATATGTTTTTATGGTTTACAGTATGGGTCTGTTTTGCCAATCATCAGGCCTAGCATAAAGGACACAGCCAGCATAAAGATGAACCAATAACCAAATTGTATTTGATACAAAAGGGTCAGTACATGGGTGAGCGCTGGGGGTACAAACAAGTCAGTCAGGTTATACATAATCGACATCAATCCCACTGACCCAAACAACGACACTGCACAACCAACAATGGGGGGAATAAATGGTGACATGCAGTCTCCCATAGAAGGGACAGGAGACAACCGAGTCAACAAGCCAAATACACAAGACCAAGGAAGCCACACACTGAATCTCTACACAGCCCACCTTTACAAAAGCCAGACCTGACTGGAGCCCAGGGAGGCAGGAGGGCATCCACCTCACAGACAGACACTGCCCCTGCCTGCAAGTGGTCCCAGCTTTTATCCCTCAGTGGGACACCTGACCTTTGGTTACTGAATGCAGACACCTGGGGCTCCTTTACCCAATGGCTCTGTCTGCCAGGCCGGCCCCACCCTGGGGGGAAGCCTAAAGGCAAACTCACCCCCCCTTTGGGAAGGGCTGTGGGAATCACCCATATGTCAACCTTAATTTGGGGCTCGGGGTTGAAACCCCAGCATTTCAGGGTCCTGACTACAAGCAGAGTTGAGATGGTCTTACCCCAGATTCAGCTGCCTGTATAAATGCTATTCACTCTCTTAAAGTCAATGAAGGTAGAGGCTCTGGTCTCAGGTGCACACTAGGATAGCATTGCTGACAGACTTACAGATGAGCTTTACTGTTTCCATCTGCAGAGAGGATTCCCATTCAGAACTGAGAGCCATTCTGTCCTGGGTTGGGTGCAAAGCTCTGCACAGTTTCAGCATTGAGCAGAGTCTCTGATCTTTGTGCTGTGGGTGAAGTTAGGGGCATGTGGCTGAGGATCTGATTTTGGTGCCTAATGCATGGCAGACGACTTTTGAAATTTTGACCTTTATAACTGGTGCAAGAAATTTTCTCCTGTGGTTTACAATCTGGAATCCTGGGATAACTAATAGCTTATGATACTCTGCATCACGGGACTGTTTGTTGGTTTCCCCCCACTAGAGAAATTGTAGGGATTTTCTGTATCCAAGAAGCTCTGGCATTGTTACAGCTGTTGTAGACAGGAAAAAGGATTTTATCACAGGCTGGGCCATGTCTGTGCACAACTGGAGCTCCGACCGATTATTGAGATGCTATCACATATTCAGCTTCTACTTTGGTGGAGCTGTATAGTGTGGGAAAATGCTACCTGTTTTCACATCTGTGGTGGACATCTTGCAAGCTGAAGTCGGTGGTTGTTTGGAGGACTTGCTGGTAACATCAAAAGTGGATCCTCATGGTAGTGAGTTAAGCAAATCATATTAGAGGAACAGTGGGTAATTGTTTTAATGGAAGTTAGTTTAAAAATATTTTATATTTATTTTTTTTATTTTACTCATTTAAAATTCTTTGTTTACACTGGCATTGTTTTTAATAAATGCTTAGTAAAGACAGGGAAACAGGAAGAGATGCAATAAATGAAGCTGAGATATTGCATTTAGATAAATAGATGTCATTTTAGGGCAGATATTGACCATATTCATTATGGTTCACTGATCTTGTTCTTTGATCATATAATCTGTGATAATTGATGCAAATATATTTCCTGTAAGTTAACTCAGTAAACATTTGTCATGGCTAAGTTCATGGTAACATACACAAGTCAGTAGGAATAGCAGCTTTAATGACTTCCACTTTGATAATGCTGGTTTTTTACAGAGATATTTAATAACGGTGCTTTGGTTCCCATCAAAAACCAATTTAGCAGATTTATTAGTCTGAAGAAGGATGTTAAATAATTATGTAAAATTGTTCGGTGCAAATCACTCGGAGGCTATGTAGAATTCTCTTCTAGCACTGATAGCAGCATGAAGAATCACACATTGTTTTGAACAAGTGTTAAAATTCCCAGAAAACTCTGTGAATCTTTGGGTGAAGCAGTAAAAATATCTCATATCTGTTAATCTTGTTCCCTCACTTAGCCTGCTGCAGCAAACTGTCGAAGGTTATGTAAGAACAGGGAAACTTTCCTTTAAAAAAACAGAACTTCCAGTGAACATACTGAAGATCTGAGCTTGACAACTGAATTAGCTCTTCCATTCAGGTTTGATGGTCTGTGCCTTTTCTTGTTATTTATTGACTCCAGGAAAAAAAATTGAAGAGAAGGCAGCATTGCTTCCTCTTAGTGTTACATTGCTTCACAGGTTGGAAGATCCTGCCTGTTTGGACAGTTTGGTTTATTTTCTGGTTGCTCCTGTGTCAGCTTTGGAAATGAAAGGCTTCTGATAACCACTGGTGTAAACTGCTAGGGTAAACAGCCAGACTGCAGATATGTTGTTAGATTTTGACATACCAAAGCTTTCTAATCACAACAGAACTGTGTTTTTTCTGGTTTAGTAGTGCAATTTTGCACAGCCTATCAGTGGGGTCAGTTGGGGTAAAAGCTGGATTTATTTGTACTCTTGCACTTGTAAGAAGTCCTGTGGACTAGAAACCACTACTGTATTTCCACTTGCCTGAGCTATGTAGTTCCAGCAAAGAGCAGAAGACAAGGGCACTTTTGTGTGTGTAAAATGTGGCAGGTTACAGCCATGTTTTCCTTGTGGGCATTTAGAGCTAAGGCAAGCTGAGATTATCCACAAATCTTATTTTCCCTTCTCTCAGACAATAGAAGAAGCCCTCTAAAAGGATTACAAGGACTTTGGTCTGTCTTCTGGGCTGAGTCCTGACTGTGTGGCATTGCCGCATAGCAAGAGGGATAAAGGAAGCTGCTGTGCCTGGCACAGTGCATGCTCTCGCCTGTCTGTCTAGCAGCGTTGGTTTTACTTATCTTAGATAACACTCCATTGGCAGAAAATTTTTGTCAGCTGACTTTCATGTCAGCTGAACCCTTTCACTAGAGAAAGCAATTTCAATAATTTATCTAAAAGGAAACTAAAGTTGTCTTCCAGAGGAAACCTTTCAGTTTTAAGTACCAGTTAAGCAATCCAGATCAACTATATAGTAAAATCTCCACCTAGAAAAGGCTATGGCAATTGCATTGAACATTCCATGAAGCAAAATAAATCCTTTCATCCACAGTAGACTTTAACTTGCCTCATGTAAAAATCAGACTTTCTTCTCCATAAAACCTTTTAACATGCATTAGTAAGCATCCGGTAATGAAAGTGTCCTGTCACCGTAACTACAGGTCCTTGTCCAGACTTAGTTCTCGTCAGGTGGGGATGAGAAAAAGGACAGGCAATTCTGGTGATCCAATACAGAGCATGAAAGATAACAGCATCTGTGGAGAACATAAGCAAAATATGTCTAAGAAATTACTAAACTTAAATAAAGTTTGAAATGAGAAAAGTATTAATGAGTAATAAATGGAAACTTAAGTACAAATTGCCTGATGGTCAGTGGTATCTAAAACCAGCTTTGGAGTGAAATGGTATAAAGACATGCTTGGGAGAGGAAATCCATACAATGCAGACAGATGATCTAGCTTTAGCCAGAGGAGCCGCAGCAGCATCACATAATTGGGATGTCATGGTAAGGTTCAGGTCTGTACTTGACCAGAGGTACAGCCCAAGGTTGGCATCTTGTTACTAGATGTAGAGGTGACTGGGTGACTCCAAGCTCTGGGTGTTTGTGCATGCACGTTCTAATCCTGAACTAATTCTTTATCTGAGTTACTTCTTACCTTATTCCGGTTAGCCCTGGAATCAGCAGTACAGGTGTCTGGGGTGATCCTAGGGGTACAAAACTACCCATTCTTGGTGATACACTGTGATGTCTCACCAGCCTCCACTATGCCACTCCTTCCACCCAAGACTCCTGTGATGTATGGGCTTGTGAGGAGTAGGAGTGGGAAAGAGCCTAACTAACATCTGTGCTAGGGATTTCTTTCATGGAAGGCACATGTGGTTCAGGAACTTTTTTTCATACCTCCGAGCTTTTATAAATTGGAATGAACCAGAAGGTGGTTGAAGTTCTGAGATCATGTCAGTAAATGGAAAGATTATTTTGAAGCAACAATCAAAATCCCAGTTGAACTCTTAGAAAAAGAAGGGGAGGGGGCAGAAATGACATCTCTTGTTTGTTAAGTGCCAGTGTTTTTTATTTAGTTAGTACTCTTTAATCATTCCTTTAATTTTACTTTGCAGTGCTACATAATTTCTAACTTTTTGTTATTTGATTTTTATTCACCTGGCTCCTAGCCGAGGACATCAATATGTCTTAAGACCCTGACCCTATGAGTATTTCTCTAAATCTTACTGTAAGTGTGGATGATTTCCAGAACTGACTGATGTTAGACTGGTCCTTTAGAAATGTTGGAAGTGTTTTACTCATTGCAAGCATTGGGGAGTAAAATGAGAATTGAATGTCTCTATAATCTTGAGGTTATTATTAAAGGTTCAATTCTTCACTGATGTAACTTAAATATTTCCACTTCCTTCATTGAAAGTTCACTAGAGATAAGGATCTGGATCTAAGTTTTTAACAGGTCCCACTGTAAAGCTTTCATTAGTGGCTGATTTCAAGGTTCTTTGGGGAATTTGACATTTTTCATCTTTTACCCGTTCTGTGCAAGAGAAAATGTTCACTTCCAAATATGTTAAATGATGGTAGTCCTACCTTTAGGTACTGTGTTGAGCCTAAAGTTTCTGCGTTTTTATGTGCAAACCACAACTTTTAACTTTTAGTAGCTTAAAAATTTCTAGCTGTTTTCTAGAAATTAGCTCAAGATTTATCACAGAGAAAATCTAGCACTAAATAGACAGGCTGGGCTGCCACATGAACTAGAAATGCAATAAAATCCAATATATTCTGAAAGTTCCAAATATTACAGTCTTATGATTCTAGTGCACTGCATTTCTTGAGGAATTCAGTGTGAACACTAGCCCTAAAGAATATAAGAAGTTAGTATTTCTGCTAGAGGGACATTTTATTAGGCTTTGCTGTTTTGCTTGTCATGCCCTTAGCATATTAATAGCTATGTATTTTAAGAACAGTAAAATACATGTCTCTGTATGGTACAAGATAGTGTGAGAAATTAAAAACAGTGCATTCTCTGTTTTCCTTCCTAGTTCTAGGTAGCTGTAACATGTGACCTCATTTTTGGTCCATGGCTATAAAAATACTCCATCCTTTAAACATAGAGGTTACCTTGAATAACCCATCCCTACACAGAGTTATATTGCTAGCTTTCCAAATCATACAAATTACTCTGAAGTGAAAACCGCAATGGAAATAGTCCAAAATCACATTCTTGGCTCAGCTCATCATACCCTGTGTTATTTGCCAGTTCCCTTTTCCTTGAGCTTTTGGGGTAGTTTATAAAAATGTTTCTGTGTATCACATTGAACACTCAAACCAATGTTATTTTCTTCACATTTATTACTTGCTGCTATCAAGGTGGTATCAAGAAAGAACAAGTTAATATAAATTGAATAGCACATCTATAGCTCAAGCTCATTTATTACATTAAACAGATGACTGTTTTTATTGTGTTTGTATGCTCCTTGTAGTAAAAGTTATAATTCAATACTTGGAAAATAAACATGGGAATCAAGGGATGGAAAACATCTTTGTGATCTGCTACAAGGTGTCTTGTGGTTGCTCAGAGTTTCAACTAATCGCTCACAAATTTCTGGGTCATTAAAGTGCCTTTGAAGTGAGTGTTTCTTGGAAAGGGATTTCTATGCAAGACAACATATAAATAATGAGAATATCTGATCTGCATTAGGTATATTTCAGGAGAAGGAATTTCAGGGAAAAAATAAAGGTAGCCCAAAATTTCTACATAAGTTTAGCATTGGTAGGTGGTAATTCTGCAGCATACATACTGTAGTTTATATTGTTCTGTGCAGTGCCCCATTAAAGAAAGTTTATTGCTCTGTGACAGCTTGGTTATGAGAATCTAGTCTTAATGCCCATTATTTAATAGATGAAGGCCAAGAGTGAAAAAAATTATAAACAGGAGAAGTAGGGAGTATTTTTTAAAAAGGTCTGAATATCATGGAGAAGTTTCCTGGTGTGTTCGAGTGATAGAGGAAAGTAGGATCCATACTGCTTAAGACATTTAGGAGAAGCTAAGGGTCAGATTATGATATCCTTCTGTAGCTGGCATGTCCCATGAGTCCTCAAACAAATCTATTAAAAGCCAGTTGGATTAGGAAAAGAGGATGTTATTCTGTAAAGGCAAGTGTATCATAATCTCACTATTAAATGTTAAATCCTCTGAAGGATTTTTCCTAGAGTACTTTGGAACAGATATGTTATTACTATTGTTAACCATAAGAGACTATAGTAGGGATGAATTATAAAGACAACTACTTTCCCCTGTAGAGGCAGACAATATAATTCCAGATCCTGAAAACTGAAGCAGTTACATGTTTAATCCCAGTGTTTGATTTCCTCTTTATTCATGGGAAGCAGTACTGGCTTGCAATGCAGTCTGTTCTGGGACTACTTCTGCTTCAGACTTATGATCCACACAGTAGCTTCTTGAATGGACGGAAACTACACTTGCAAACAGTGCCTTGGACTCTGAACATCTCAGACTTGTTCCAACCTTTTGGTATCAACCACTCATGGATAGCTGTACTGCCATAAACATTTGGATGATGGCTGTTCTTCACGTTGTTTTAGTCTCACGTGAATATGGTTGTTCATTCATGTATGTAAAAATTTGCTATTAAACTATTAATTAGAAGAATTCATATATTTAGTCTGGAAGCAAACAAACAAACAAAATCTATATGAAGTGAATGACCTGTTACACAGCATAAATAAGAAGTGGGAAAGAGTCCAAGTGAATATTTCACAAATTCTTTGGGTAGAGTTTGTTATCTACAATGCTTTCTCATAGCCCAGTGAAGTTGATGAGAGTTTGGAGCTTTGGCTCAGTCACTTCAATTGTCTGTTCTACAATTACAAAAACAAACACGACAGTAGTCTGTTTGCAAACAGCTGGTAATTGAAAAAAGGGCTGAAGTTGTCAGCAAACGTATGTCAGCACTGATTTGACCAGTTCTAGGCATTACCTTAAATGACACTTCTCTTCCATGAGACATTGTAGTTTATGTCCGACCAGTTTCCACAGTGGCTGTCATGCATCCTGTGGCGTGTATCCATTGCATGTTAAATACCCTCCAGCACTTGCTGTTTATTATCCAGTATAAATAGGCTGTTTTCCAATTAATTTATCAAAACCCAGTTCTGGTAGCACAGTAGGCGTAGTTGTGACAAGCGGAGTTGGGCAGCTCTGCCCAATTTAAGGTTTGCCTATTTATAACAGGAGATGTTAAATATCCTCTCTTGGTAGGAGAATGATGACATTTTAGAAGGAAAAGATATCTTAATCTAAGATATGGTTATTATGTGTTTTTTTTTTTTTTTTAATGTAAGTTAAGAACTATTTGTATTAGGCATCCTAGTGCACACTTCCTTAAAACAGATCAAGTTTATATAGGAGTCACTGAAGCTCACAGGGAAGTTGATTGAATTCCCATGCTTTTTTTATGTCCTAACATATATTCAGATATCTCCTATGGATTTATCTTCATTTCCAAAGGTCCATCTGCCTGAGAACTGTGCTGAATCCTTGGCTACAGTAGTGCCCTTCAATGCAAATGCACAGACACCTCCTTTGTCTGTGTGATTCAAGTCCTGCTGTTCTTGCACTTTCTCAGGTTTCCCTGTTATGGTAGCAAGAGCTGGCAGGTATCACATCAGCTCATGGCCATTCTCCTGTTGCCTACATTCTCTGTGTGTGTGTGTGTGTGTGTGTGTGTGTGTGTGTGTGTGTATATACCTTCTGTTGGTTTTTGTTGTTGATTTGTTGGGGTTGTTTTGGTTGGGGTTCTTTGGGTGTGGGGTTTTTTTTTGTTTTTTTAGAAAGTGAATGAAAAACACAAGCTGTCATAATCAGTCAAGTTTTTAAGCTGAGCTGTGAAAGACATGATTCTCTTCCTGGTCTCAGGCTTGTATGTTCTTTCTTCTTTACCTTTTGTGGTCCACAGGCTCTGATAGGAAATGTTCATGTTTAGTCATCTTGGGTTTTGCAGGTTTGTGGTGGTGTGGTTTTTTTTGTTTGTTTTGTTTTGTTGTTGGTTTGGTTGTTTTTTGGGTTTGTTTTTTTGGTTTTTTGTGTTTTTTTTTTTTCCCCACCATCTCCCTCCTCCTCTCTACTGGCTTGTTTTCTGTCTTTTTCTTTTCACTTGCTCACTTCACAGGGCTCTTGAGCAGATGCCTCTACAGCCAGGACATCCTGTGGTAAAAATATAAGTTGGCATCCTGTTCCTTCTAAAATCATCTGTTTCTTTATGTGGCCTACAGACAGAAGTGAAAAGAATTACTGGTGGGTATGTTTCAGCCCTGGCCCATGTTTCTCATGCTTCTGTTATTTGTGCAGGTGTAAAACCAGGAAATACTATTGTAGTGTCGTTGACATATGAAGAAAACGTAAAGCATAAAGGTGAATTAATAAAGTCTGTTGTGAAACAAAACAAAAAACTGGAATGATACAAAACCAGTTTTGTTGCAAATAATTTTTATTCCATGTAGCAAAGGATCTATCATTTCGTGCCATGAGATACAGAGAACAGAAAGCTCTTATTTCTCCTAGTCTCATACAAACCTATTCAAAACTAGATTTGGATTCCTGTGGTCAGATGGGAAAAGAATAGGATGGAGAGAAGCTGTGAATCACTACTCTCCACTGCACTGCTAGGGTGAAGAGATACATAGCAGATTCCATGTGAGCGAAATCCTTTCTTGTATTTCATACTTACATTATTGTTACTTCTTGACTGTAGTAGCTACTATGGTTTATTGCACATCCTGTGTGCTATAGTTGCCTTTCCATGACTTTTCAGATTTTGGCTGTTCCAGTAGAAGTTGACACAAGATTTTGTCTCTACAGTAACAGGCTGTGTTCCACTGAATAGTCTGCAAGCACTCAAGGAAATGAATGTCCAACAATAATGTATGGGCAAGGGGTCTTTGACACTACTGGGTTTTCAAGCATCAATTTTGCCATCCTCATGTTAAGCAGCAGTTCAAGGAATTAAATGCTGAAGTGCTAAAATATCAGCACTTCATGATGATGTTTAACAATTAGGAAAAGAGCCAGTGTGATGCATATTTGATCCATTGTGATGATGGTACTGTTGATGATATGTTAGCTCGCTAGTGGAAGTGAATGTATATTCTCTCTTATGTGTCTTTTTCTTTAACACTGTGTGTGTCTTTTCTTTCATGCTTCTCTTCTTGCTTAGTAGACTTCCCTTTGAGCTATTAAGGGTGATGTTTTACATTGGCAAACTTTTCAGTATCTTCAGTCAACAACCTGTGATCTAATGGATGGACAGTGCACAGCCTGGCTCATCACAAAGCAGCACCCTTACTGTGGTGCTTAAAAGGTAAAACCTAAAGCGGGTAATGGAAAACCTGAAGTCAAAATGATCTCATCTGTACATGCCCTATTATCACAAAGGGAAGCTGGCTGAATATTCGCCTGTCACAATTTTTCTACCAGTAATTATCATGTCAAGACTGAAAATATTCTATCCACAGGGAGCTAGTGGATACTATGCTTTTTAAATATTCTGTATGCATGATAAGACTTCTTCCTCTGTTAGCTTGCTTATCATTTTGACTATTTCTTTTGAAGTAAGAAACAGATGGCAGCATTCACTGTAATAAGTGCAGAAAAACATGCCAGCCAATTAGGGAGGTTTCAACTGACTGAAAACCTGGATCGTTTTCCAATATTTTGGTGATTTTCCACCCCCCCACCCCCCCCGTGTGTCTAGAGGAAATTTTTATTTATCATTTGTTTAATAGAATCATAAAATTAGAGTTTAAAGGAATCTTAGGTCATTAAAGCTCTAGCAATGAAACTGAAAACAAAGAGCTGAAATAGTTTATGGATTTTTTTTTTTCCAAAGGATCATTATTTTCTTCCATAAAATAGGAAACCCAAAAAGCAAATAGCCTTGTTAATGTGAACTCACTTAAATGGGCCAATACAAACTGTATTTGTATATGATCTTAAAATATTTACTGATTCTTCAAACTCTAGCACATCAAACTCTACTTTATCCAATAAGTCCCCTGTCAAATATTGCAGGATTTAAAATAACTCTTTCTTAAATCCTTAATATCTTGTCAGGTTCCAGAAACTGTGAAATTGTCATTTCAGCAGTTCACTTCTCAACAACATTTTGGGGATGATACGTCCCCCACTCACTTTCTCATCAGGGAAGGTTACTGTCCTCTCATTTCCTGTCAAAATCGGGGATGTTTAAGATGCTTTAGATCCCTCAAAAAAAAGATTCTTCTTTGTTTCACCCTATGAAACTGCTGAAAGTGCAGGTCATTACTGATATTCTCCTTATGCACCTGTACATACCTTTATCCCTTTCTAGCAGTCAATATTATTGAGACTATGAGAAAGGGGCATTTTGACTTCTAATATGTGATTTTATTCCCTGGCTGTGTAGTGCTTTGATCATTTTTATGAGATGTTTTGTAGTCCTGTCCTTGCTATTCCACTGTTTCATTTCAGAGGTAGAACTATGCAGGTTTCACTGCTTTAGGATTTTCAGCTCAACTTGTTTTTTTTTTTTTTTTAATTTTATTCTACTTCTGCCCCAACTCTTCTTTGCTGTTCTTAAGATTATACTCTCTATATGTCTACTGTAATACTGTTATGTGTATTTCTTTACTAACCTTTTGGTATCACTCTTCTTCAATGACTTTTCAATTGTAGTCAATGAGCTTCTAAGGATGTAACCTAAAGCAAAACTGGTGCCCCTTACTAGGGTAAATTCAGTCTATGAAAGATGAAATTCTGCTTCAGGCACTAAAGCAATTTTCAGAGTAGCATATAAGCTTTTATCAGGCTTGGTCTGTTCTTCCTAAATGAAGATATTTGGTCTGTTTATGGGTGACTATGGTCACTCTGGGAAGCATTTGGTGGTAGTTAAGGGTAAAATAGTGATTGTTCTTCAAAATTAGAAACAACTGGTAGCTCTGCAGTGATGATTTACATTTCTTTTTTAAATTCTTTCAAACCACAAAGCTGTGTGTTGTTCAGTGATTGAATGCATTTGGACTTAGGGAACTTTTCATTTAATGCTGTTCTCCATTGTTTTTGGCTGAAGCCCAAGCCTCACATCTTCTAGTTGCAGGATTCCTTTCTGCAAACTCCATCCTTTGCTGAAGGCTCAGTGTAACATGAGACCATCCCTGTTTCCCAGCAGGCAGCACATTAAAGGTCTGCCTGTTGACCAGCTGCAAAGACAGGTGTTATTCTCCTTTGCTTTTTTCTTCTCCCTTTGCTTGGTCTTGTAACTTCCCTAACATACTGTCCTGAATGAAATGAATAAGTAATTTTTATAAGCTTGGAAAAATCTCTAATCCAGGTGGTGTGGAGCTGGGAATTTTGGACTAAAGATACTCTTAACTGCTTCTTTTCCACATTTTCATTGGGTCTCCAGGAAACTAAGACAAACTGGAAATCCGGCTCATAAGGATAACTGCAGAGATCACAGGCTTTGAGCTTGTATCTTTCCAGGCCACTGAGCACAGAGAGCACTATACTGCAGATGCTGCAGAAGCTCAAGGTTTGGGTATGGCACACTTGCACTCTGCTTCCCTACCATAAAAGAACCGCATGGAAGTCACTGCATGTAACAAACAGTATGTGTGAGCTATCAGTGCACCGCTCTCACCTGCATCTACTTCACATGCATGTTTCCTGTGTGTTGGGTCTAACGCACTGCAGTCGTGAGGCTATGTGAATCAGAGACTGTTTATGTTGCGTTCAGGGATCTCCAAGAAGAATAAATGAGCAGGCCTCAGAAGGAAGTGCAGTGAGACCCAGTTCAAAAGTCAGTCTAGTTTCTTGACCCATTATTAATTAAATGCATCTCTTCTTCCTGCTTCCATCACTATTGCATGGTTTCAGTTTTCTGTTTAATGTCTAATTTAAACCATAAGCTTCTCTGCCGTGATTGTTTTCTCAAACTTGCCTGTACAATATCATGTACACCTGTGGTGTTCTAAAGGTAGCACAGAATAGTACACTTTATGAGCAGATTGTTTCTCAAAAGAAACTTCTCTAACAAAAAATAAATGACAACTGGAATTTAAACCAACCCAGAGCTTTAACTTCTTCTGTAGCCAGTGATAATGGCTCAATCTAGTAATGATCTATCCATCAGTTGACCTAATTTTGAGGAAGGTTTACCAGTGTGTCAACTTTATGGGCCTGTCTCAGCCACTCAACCCATATCTGGTATTCCAGCCTGCATGTCTTGCTTTATCACCTTGAAATTATAAAGGGGAAAAATAATACTGAGGCCCTTGGAAAAAAAAATGTTCTTAATTTTTACAGTGGTTATGACAATGCAGCCTGGCCTTCTTGTGTGCTACAACAGCTTATGTTATTGTCTATAGTAGTTAATGATGATGGTCAGCACAGGGTGGAAAAGCTCTGCAGGCATTTTGAAAACTTCTCTGACATGCTTTTTTTTCCCTAATGCATTGACAAGTCAGAGAACTGACATTCTGTAGCTTCAGTTAAATTATGGTTTAATGATTGACTTAATTTTCCTGTTCTTAATTGGGTAACATAATAAACACCTAAAATTAGGTATCTGGGTGTTTTGTATTAATTTTGAGTGAAACAAATTATGACAATATTTCTTTAAAAAGTATTTATTGCAAAGAAGAAATTATCATTCAAATACTATGAGATGGCAGTGACTACACTCACTAAAATAATTGAAAGTACTGAAGACACAAAGATTAGCCATCCATAAAACTTTAACCACATCCACTTTTCTGCTTTTCATTGCATAGTCCAGAAGTATTATGCGAGCTATAAAATACGTTAAAAATTAACTTGGCTGATGGAACAATAATTTCATCCATCAACTAGTAAAACTATCCAATTCGTACTAAGCTTACTCTGTTCTAGCAGAGTTTAGGCAACCTTCTAAATGTTTATCAGCAATTTTTATTACTTTTTAAAAAATAAAGTTAGAACATGTGGAAATGCTGATGGTGGTCAGCATTTGTCTCTCTTAGGTTAAAAAACCCAGTGATGCTCACTGGGATTTTTCCTTAAGGACTGAGTAGATTAAATGAGACCTTATTCAAGCTATTTAAAGCAAATACCCATGCTCACAAAACTGTGTCAAGATATCTCATTTGCTGGACATCAATAGTGATAATGTTGTTGTGGCCACTCTGCTGATACTTCTGCTGCCCCTGACCAAAATGTTGTCCTTGTCTTAGAAAAATATTGTATATCATTTACTGCCTAAAATTGTATCGAACTGTAGATTTTAATTCATGGCAGAACTCCTGCTATTGTCAATGGAAGACCGTTCAATAGTTATTGTTGTCAGTTGCTTTGGATGCTTCATATTATTTTGGTTTTAAAACAGAATTGCATCTGGAGCCTGTGTTGCTTAAGGCAAAATATATTCTTTGTGGATTACTCTTACTGAGGTCAGTGACTGACAAACATATTTTTGATTACGTCAGACAGAACTATTCCTTTAAATCTTTCAAGATTATTTACCTTTGATAATGTGTAAAATGTTACAGTCTTATAGCTCATGTTTGCTGGAAGTGGCCTTCACAGGAAAATAGTGACATTTTGTTTGTGTTTCCTCCTTTTTCTCTGCTCTCTTCCTGTGGTATAGCTGAATGTTCATAGATGACACAAACCAAGCTGCAATGAGATGACAGTAGAACTCTGGTACTCATACTTTCAGTTCAACCTTTGCTGTAAATGTAGACCACTGCTCTTCTGTTTCCACAACCATCACTGCTTGGGCAAAGCAGACTAGAAGTCTTTCACATAAGAAGGTTTTGCATCCACGTTGCTTAAGTAAATGACAATGATGCCTTAATTTCAGTTGTGAAAATGTGGGTACTTGATTGTGTTATGAAGGGAGTGAATGTTATTAAAATGAACATGTTTGTTCATATTTCAGAGAATGTTCCAGGGTATTATAGATAGCTATATTTAGCTTGCATGACAGCTAATAAACTCTTGTATGCTGACAAGGAAAAAGCTGTGCTGACAAGGAAAAACTGTGCTGACATTTACTTCTGGAATATGACTCTTCAGTCAGAAGTCTTGCACCTTTACCAGTACTATCTTATGGCTTCCTTCAATACCTCAAGCCAATCAGATCACTTTTTTTCATAGCAGTTTACTTTATATATATATATCTCTGTGTGTGTGTGTATAGCATGTTACTGTTCAACTGTGTTAGCTTGGTTTAGTAGTGGGTTAAATGCAAGAATAATTTACATGCGAAACGTCCTTCTCCTTTAAAAAAAGCTATTTCACTTGATCTACAAAAATAACACATATCCAGAGGGGACAATGTATGATAGATAACAGTTGGCCCAAATCACTAATTTAGTTCTAAAGTCACTTTCCAAAGCTTTGATTACTGTTGCTTTTTGAATAGTTTGTTTCCAAGTTTGAATACAGGTTCAAATTATTTCTAGGTCTGGGGACATGTTATTAAATGTTATGAATTTAAAAAATACTGTAGTTACCTCTAAGAACAATACAGTGCAGGATTAGTCAGAAAATTTTTAGTCACATACTGTTTGCTGACCCTGCAAGACTGAACTGTGTTGCAAATACAGTCTAGTTTTATCTAAATGGACCAAAGGCTGAGGCTTTCTGGAACCCCTGTCTTCTGCCTGTTCACTTGGAGGCTTATGACTGACTCTCTGCAGAGGCTGCTGGGCAGCCCAAGCCCTGGTCCAGTGGTCCCAGTTCTGTAGCAGCCATTGCACTGTCTTAATGTACGGAGAGTCCAGAGCTTCCTGACTCTGTGCTTTTTACATCAGCCAGTTAGCGACTTACGTTTCACTAATGAAGAAATTTCTTGCCTAGGGAGGTCACAGAATCATGCAGGTTTGAAAAGACCTTGAAGATCATCTAGTCCAACCATAGGTCACTGAAATAGTGTTTGCAAATATTACTGCTAATGTAATTTTCCAATGTACTTTTTTTTTTAAAAAAAAAAAAAAGTGATTATGTACAATTAAAATTATGTTAGAGTGGCAGCAAAAGATGAAGTGAAACTTTTAAAACAAGGATTTTTTAGAATTGATATTTAGATGCTCTCAGCTGGGCCCGTTGTGGATAAGTATTAGAAAAGTCTGAACTGTGGTATTCTTATCAGGTGCATATTTTCCCTTTAACTTGAACTAACTTAGAATTACATACCACAAAAGCTTTTGGAAGATAGAGATGGATGTGCTGACAGCTGTGGAGTTGATTCTTCACAGACACTAATTATAGCATGGTTGAGTTCTGCAATAGTGCATCACACAAAATAAATGTCTTATCAGCACAAGCCTGATATGTGGGGAGAAGTAATTATTTTCTCCCCTGCTTATAATTGTCCACAGATAACAGGGAAAAAGCAAACCTAGTGAGGATAAGTGACTTCTATTATTTTTGAACATCTATCTAAAGATTAGGTGTCCCTCAGACACTCTACTGTCATTTTCTTATAGTTGTCTTCTGTTCCAAGCAAATCTTGCTCTTTTTTGCCCTCGATCACCTGGTCTAAGTGGATGGGCATTAAACAACAATTCCTTCTGGTTTCAGAAGGAATTTGTTGAGCTAAGGACTGCAGAATTTGGCTAAGCACTGGATTAGCCCAGTTACAGTGGGTTAAATTAGCTACATGCAAAAAATGCATGAATGTACAGTGCTTTGTTTTATGTTCCTTTCAAATCAGGGGTTGGTTTCTGATGTTTTGGACACAGATACTGCTTGAAGCTTTTCCACCTCGTCTCAGGATTTAGTATTTTGATTCAGAGCTGGAATGTTCTTGATGCTGACATTGGGATGAGGGTTTACCCTGTCCCTTGGCAACAGTACTACCAAGAAGTAAGTCACACCTCTCTGTGACTATGTGTGGAAGCTGGCCTACATTAGGATTATATTCTCTCCAAGCCCAAACAGCTGTTCATTTTATGCTTAATGTGTAGGAATGTGTTCTTTTATACTATGTTTTTAATTTTGACTCTCATTTATATTGATATGCTCTTGATTTCAGTGATGTTACACTCAGTGTTCCTTTGCCTACTGCATGGAACATCAGGCTCTGATAGACATGAAAAAGGTCCTAACATGTAGTCACTGAAGAGCAGATAGTGAGAGGGGCTGGAACTTTTGAAACATATTGTCTTCACCCTTCTTCCTCAGTGGGAAGTCCTTGAAGAATGCCCTCAGCTGTAGAATAAGCCAATGCAGCCTTGAGTTGACTGGCAGAGATCTCTGTAAACAGATTTCCCGGAAAGTTGTTCCATAGCTTGTGACTGACTTAATGAAGATCTGGAAACCACTATTAAATGTCAAGTATGTATTGCCATACTCTCTAGTAATACAACAAACCCTATAAACTTCCTACCCTGCTGTGTTGAGAATTGTTAGCAATGCCAATCTTAAAGCTCAGTTTTCAGTTTCTGCCTTCTTTTGGGTCTCTGATAGCATGAAAATGTGTGCAAGATCAAGAAGCACTGAGGCTAGTAGATTCACATGTTCCCTGCAGGTGCATCCTATACTGGGCTTACTGCACTCTTGAGTTCTGCACTAAAAAGGACTCCTTTTTATTACGGAGGCAAAAATACTTACAGGTAGATCAGAACAGCCTCATCTCTGAAAGGCACATGATTGTTTTCCTGTGAGTGAAATCCCTAAAAGAGGAATAAAATAAGTGATCTTATAAGTACCATCACAGAATGCCTTAGCTAGCAAAGGGAGCACTGTCAGAAACAGAGACAGAAAATAGATTATGAGAAAGTGAAATGTGTTTAGGTTCTCACAACTAATACGGGATTTGCTTCCAGCTTTGTGGGAAATACAAGACTCCTTAAACATCAGATAGAGCTGAAGCTACAATGGAATTTGTTTGCATTTCTGGATTTAGATTTCAAACAAAATTTCAGAGAGTTTGTGTCTACAGACTTCTATTGTCTTGGAAATGTGTGACACCTACATATAAGCACAAGATCAGAAATTTAACTAAAAAATGCATTTAGGTAATGCAGCGTCACAAGATATCAGTGACGCGCGGAAACAAACTCCACAACTGAGATGGAGTTCTAAAGCAGGCATGGTTATTGCGGCCGGGGTGCCAGGGGATTTCTCCACAAAGCTTGCACACCGTCTCTGGCAAGTAGCCAAATATGTATTACACCAAAGCATAACTATTCATTAGGAAGGGCCGGGCTATTACAATTAGTTCGAGGAATAGGTGTGATTATTATAATTATTCAAGGGGAGAAGTAAGTGACCTTCTTCACAGTGTCCGCTCTCTCCAGGGCATGAGCTGTGAAGCAGAGTCCGGGTGTCTCCTTCCTAAATGGGCAAGACCACCCTCCCTAGACAGCATCTCCGAGTCCTTTTGTTCAAGTTTAAGTTTGCCTAAGTGCCCCTTCAGGGCTTTGACTCTGCTATGGGTAAGCTGTCCTTTTAATTCATACCCCCGGGCTACCTGCTACTTTCTTATCACAGCCAATCCCCAAGCTATCTGGTAAACTCCACTGAATCCACGAAACGAGTCTGGACAAGCAGGATTCTTAGACAATGTTCAGAAATCATATGTTGCGATAAGTAAATAATTTGCAAGGAAAGTGGTCGTTCCTCTGTATCATCATTGTGAGAGACTGAAATGTCCTATGACTGTCTCAAAGCTTGCTTGTGTCTGCGCAAACCTCCAAGAGAAGCTGCTGCGGCCTGTGAATTGCTCCGGGGGATGCTGCCCAGAGGAGCAGAGCGTGTTGAAGGATGCACTCTCCACTTCTTTGCAGTGGCACTGTCCGGACTCTTTACATAAGCCTCAAAGGGGCAGACATGGCCTGAGCTGGCCCCGTCCTGGAGCCGTTTGTGGCTCCACTGTGCAGGCCAGACCCCACGCCTGCATTGCTCCTGAACTGACAAGAGGCAAACCTCCTGCCCTTGAAGCCGGATGCAACAAAACCTGTTGGACCAGAGAAAAAAACTAAAGGCGAGCAGATCTGCTGATCAGCTGGTCCGATTAACTTAAAAAGGCAGCAGAAAATCTTTCTCTTTGTGCATCTGCCATTGAGGCCCGATCTGTGTGCATCCACCATCGAAGCCAAATCCGTGTGCACCCACCACTGGAAAATTGAAGGCTGAGGACCAACGGGACGCCACTGGATCCATGGTGGTGACTATTCTTGCAGCCCTATCCTGCATCCTTTCCTTTTCCTTCTATTCTGTCCTATTGCTACCCCTCTTCACTTTTTAAATAATAATAAAACCCTATTTTGGGTATATGGCATTTGACCTCGTTTGTGTCTTAATCTCACTCTTGGGATCGTATTGAAACTTCCTCGACACTGTTTCGGGACAATCATGTATTGCCCAAGTTATGATATTTATTTTTGTACGGCATTAAGTAGCAGCAAAGGCAATGTACTGCATGTTGGATAACCCTCTTTAATAGCAGGCTAAGTTAAATTGAATTAAACTTTTAGTGGGCCTGTAAATTCAACCAGACAGTCACCATGGTTCAGCCAACATGTAGAAACTTGAATTTGTTGCATCATCTGAGCATGTGTAAGCTTTTATTTTGGGTAGGAGGAAGCTGTTGGCTGTACAAATCTGATATCTGAGTTTTCACAGACTAAGTGTATCTATGGATCCCTCCATGTTTCATGGAGGCTTTGGCTTATAAAGGTATAGTTGTAGAAATAACATTTATATTTTCTCGTTAAAAGGGCTCAATTCTGCAAATCATCTTCTGTTAGGACTTTTCTCAGATAACTCATTGATGTTACTTGTAGGCTTATTCCATATAAACAACTAACATTATTCCAAATCAACCCTGTGCTGTATAAAAGCTATGCATGGAACTGGCACCTATTTCTCTTGAAAACAGTCGTAATTTGATTTTTGTATTGTGAGAAACTCTGTTGATCAAAAACCACTAGCTTCTCAAAAATCCAGTTTCCACCACAAAACACTGAGTATAATTCCAGCATCAGATTTATCATGTTTTTCTTTCACCAGATATGCCTGTAGTTTAGTGGGATTTACACTAATAAATGGCTTTGGGTTAATGTGAGGTACCTTCCAACCATTGGAGATTTCATGGTGGAAAATACTTTGCAAAGCTACATGTCCTAAATGGCTGCACTACAAATTCTAGAATTCAAATCTAATTTACCGTAAATGACTGGCAACCAGAAGATGTATGGGTTTTTTTAACATACTTAATAGAATATAGGGGAAAGGGGGCTGATTTTTCAATTCCCATATAATGCTTATTCAGGAAATTAGCCATAAATAAAGGAAATACTTCTCAGTAATTAAGATAATATGTATTATGTTTGAAAGTGATACTGTGGGATTTGATATGTCCTCAAGTAGTGAGTATAGAGATCTTTTTGTCGCTTCTGTGTCATTTGGTGATCTTCATTCAGGAAAGATTGCAGAAGGGCTCTCAGTGCTGGTCTTGTTCTACCTCAAGTTACAGATGCCTAATGGCAAAAGAGGAAGAGTTAGATGAATGGTGAGTGCTTTTCAAAATCCCACATACAGAACCAGCAGTATGGATGTGAATGGGCTCTAAAGTAGATGTCTGATAAATCTATACTCATTATCCATGGTCCTCCCTACCCTGCCACCCGGGAATCAGGAAAGGGCCTAAAAAAGGATTTTTTTTGTCTAAATATGGTCTCTTATTGTCGAAACCATGGATTATCTTACATAAAATCTCGTATCGAGATTTTATATTTCTCGTATCAAGTGGGCTACTACTCTTCATATTGCTGTGAGTAAAGGGCTTCATTTAGCTCTATGTGCTTTCAGTACACAATTAAAAAATACGGTGGCTTCCATCCTAATTTTGAAAACCAACAATTAGAATTATGAACATTAAGAGGGATAATACTTTGCATTAAAAGGAGTAATTTTTTATTGATTTGAGGGCTTTACTTACTCCTCTGCTTCGTCCCATAGCAGTCATCACCTCCCATATTCATGTGAAGGAGCTTCCATTTTCCTTTTAAAACTACTAGTATCCATTCTGAGTAGAAAGAAGGCAAGCAAAACAGAGCAGAGTACAAATAACATCCCTAAATATTAGTGAAAGACTTAAAGTAGATCTTGCCAGAGACTGTGGACTAATCAGGCTCTTGATGGGCCACATAGTTCCCATTGCCACATCTATTAGACTAAGAAACTTGGATCCTGTTTTTGGCTTTGCCATTGACTGGCTGCTGTAACCCTTGGCGAGACATTTAATTCTTTTGTGTTTTTGTTTTCCTTATTACACATAGCCTGTCTTGTCTATTTAGTTTGTAAGCATGCCTGGACAAGGATTGTCCCTTGTGTGTTTGTACAATGCCAAGCTAGCAGGGCTTCAGCCTTGGCTGGAGCTTTGAGGTGCTACCTGGGTATAAAATGATTATCATGTTAGTACAGTTATCCCAGTTTATGTTGCACTGACAGTTTGCTTCACTGACTCTTAGCAGTGCAGATGAAATCAGAGTGGGTTCCATGTATTCCCACAGTGGGCATTGTTGATCTATAGAAATAAAAATAATCATAACAAAGAATGTGTTGGAGCCTTCTGTGTAATCCTGGCACCATTTGGGTTGTTGTAACAACTCTTTCTTTCTTTGGGCTGAATCAGTTTCAGGATAGAGATTGTAATGCTTTGAGTTGAAGCCACAGTCTCTGCAAGACAGCAAGTGAACTGTAGCAGGTTACATCACTTGGGTTAAACACCTCTTTTCACAACTGCTACGCTTGCTGGCATGCTCAGCAGAGATGTCACAGGCTGTATGTGCTTAGAGACTGAATTACCCAGGGTCTTACCAAGCTCTCCTCTGAGGCAGGAGAGGAGTCCTACTTCCTTTTGATGAGAATATAAAGAGGGTAGGGATGGACTAGATATCTGTAGCTGATTTAGCAGTCTGACAAGATGGTTTTAGTTCAAAACCACTCCAGACAATTTTCCAAACACAGAGTCAGAGGAATATTCCCAGAAAGACTATAATTCTAATGTGCCTAATTGTATTCTAAATAACTCTTTCATATGCCTCTCAGCTTTTCAAACTTCGTTGTACATGTGATTGCTTTCACAGGCCCTGTGAAATAAGTCCTGCTGGGATTCACTTGTACATACTGCTGCTATCCAGGGTGGCAACAGAACATGAGATGATCTCTTTGGGCTGTGATCAGGAGGTATTGTTCTACATCCTGAGCCATGGACAGGCGGATCTATTCACCCACACTGTATTTGAAGGTACATCTTTGAGGGCTTTCAGAAAGGGGATGAGAATAAAACTAAACCAATAAAAGGAAAAAATTACCTCGGGAAAAGCTAGCACTGCTCAGTAATGAAAGATTGTAGGGAGCGACGGTACAGATTGAAGCAATGCACATGACACATTTTTCAACAAGGTGAGTGGTAAGCTATGCTGGCTGTAGAAGAAGAAATTTCACAATACTTCTGCATTAGCTATAGGACTGGAGGGAAAGTGTAGCAGGTAAGAAAAATATCACATTATTTTAGAAGGTTTAATTCCCCTGAAGAAATGCTAAATTTTGTTCTTGAAGAGTCAAGTGAAATCCTGCTTGTAGCAAAAATTCTGTTCTCCTTTTGCATGCCTGCTGCTTTCTTAGGTTAATCAGCACTGCTATTATTACAAGAGTCTCTCAGGAGCTGTGCAAACACATAGTACTATTTCACCCAAGCTGGAGAAAGCACAGGCCCACTAGCCAAGGAAGGGGTGTTAGGTGCTTGTCCTTGGATCCTAGCAGATCTGGGACTTGAACTCATGTTTCTTACATCCAAGCTCAGTATGTGAATCCCAACATCACTATAGAGTCTACCTTAGTTGTCTTGCAGAGAAAAGTGAACTTTGGGTCTTCCAAAACTGGCTTTTTATAATGGTAAGAACCATGGTAAAGTGTTAGAAGTACAGATTCTAAATGCTCCTGGGAAGTTACTGAAACAAGAGTAGAGAAAACAAATAGGAGGTTCAAAAGATACCTCCATGTCCACCTACAACAGGTGCAATATTCTCTGTGCAGGACTTGTTGTGACTTGGACAAGTTTGGTGAGAATACGTGTGCCTGTAATGTGTATACACAGGTCGTAGTCCTCGTGATGTTGTTGAGCAAAAGCTGCTCTGTATGGCCTGTTCTGTGAACTGCAGCATATATTGCATGTCTTTTGCATGCAATAGCTGCATATTTTCCTATCAATATAAACCCCTGATTTTCCTTACTGCAGTTGTGGGTACTTCTACGAAAAGATGGGAAATAGCAGATGCCAAATACTGCAAGATGAGAAGGATGGGTGGAGTTGTACTTGATCAGCTTGGAAAAGAAGCAGCAATATGATCCTTTGCGATTTGCTCCTTCTAGAAATAACTTGTTATCTGAATAGAGAGAAAGTACCACATCTGCGTACAGTAGATGAGGAGGAGGGGTCTTCACAGTAACACAAAATACTGACCCATACTCATGTCAATAGGGATTTTGAGTTTGGAAGCTTCAGAAATAAGGTATCGTCTTGTCGTTCTCCCTGGCTGGTGCAGTCCTGCACTGGCTCCCACTTAGGGCAGTGTCCTAAAAGAGACAAAGCTTTGTTGTCTCTTAGTGTTCAGGAAAAAGAAAATTCTATATCTCCCTCTTGTTAGTGGAGTGAGCTTAAATGTATGACTGATGAGACAGCAAAATCTCTTTTTCTCCATTCTGTTGATTCTCATATGAACCCTAGGAAAGCCTTGATGAAAGCAAACAGTGAAGCACATGTCCTGGGGTGGTAGGGCTGAGCACTGGAACATGCTGCAATTTAATAGCAAGAACTGACCTTTCACTGCATGTTCTTACTGGCCACAAGTCCCACAGCATCTTCTTAATGACTGTCCATGAGCTGAGGAAAGTGTCCTATCCTGTACATTCACACTTGTTCTGTTGAATTATTTGTCTACTCTTTTCCATATTGCCATAATTTTATTTTTAATAAGTCTCACTTTTCCTTCAGTATCAGTATCAAAGATTTCAGTTTAGGTCCTAATTTCTCATTTGTTATTGATGTGTCATCCCACCAAATTACATGAGGATTTATGATTGCTGTATCTTCTTGAGCAGCTCAGATCCTACATGTTAAATGAATTATCATGATCAGTTTGGCATGTTTCAGAAAACAGTTACCAGGAACTGTTGGTAAGAACAGTTGTAATCTGGGGAGTCATGGATTTTGTCTGAATAACAGATCTTCTGGGCACTTTTTGGGAATATGTAAAATCAAGGATCTTAGAAAATGCTAATTCTTTCATACTGTTACAAATGGCAGCTTTTGCTAAGTATGAGGCAATTCATATCACTGAAACTTTTTATACTTGAAGTTTTTCCACAGCGATATGGAAAATAAAATATCTTCTGGATTATACTGATTTAAATGGAATGAATTTAGGTAAAGAATATAGACTTTAACTTGTTCCATAAAGGTTTAAAACACCTTGAAGCACCCCATGAAATCCAGCACCTAGTTGTAGCATTTTCCCATTAACTCAGCAGTGTATAAATGCTGAGGACCAAGGTCTATAATTACGTGTTTCCTTATGTTCTCTGGTTTAACTCTTCTTGGAGATGGGTACAAAATAACTCTTTGGGATGGGATCATCTCTGTGTTCCATGTTTGTACAGCACCTGGAGTAATTGTTTCATGACTGGACCTCTGAGGAGCTCCTACCATACAAATAAAGGGGGTACAGGAAAGAAAAGATTGCTTTATTGATGAATTAAGGTGGCTTTCGATGCAAACATACACTAAATAAAACTCGGACAGAAATTTCATTCTTTGATCTTGCTGTTAATTTCCAAATGTGCCGGGACAAACTGCTTAGAGCATGATCTTGAAAGGTGCTGAGCACATTTAGGATCTGCCGAGGTTGCTCAATACTGAACACAGGTTCTTTTCTCTTAATGAAGCTGTTGCACTTTAGACATTGGCAGCTTGGAGTTCTCTGAAATGGCAAACGTTTTGGAAGAGACATTACTGTCGGCTTTCGCAACAGTCGTCTCTTTGGAAACATTCCCCCTGAATAATGTTAAAAGCAATTCCAGTTTCTGTAATTTAACTCATTCCTATCATCAGCACCAATAAACGAAACCTCTACAGATTCCAGGCTCACCAGGACCTTGCCAAGAGCTGGCATTATAGTCTGAGCCAAGTAACTTATTATAAACAATGAGTATTGAGCTCAACAAGTGTGTACATTCTTGCAGGGTGTCCGTGTGTATGCCCAGCTGGCACCAGCAGTGAAGAGCTCTAGATCCTGCTGTTACATTTGCAATTATATCTATCAGAATTGCTACCAGAGTTACACTGGCAGATAATATGGCATCTGAGAGGTTACCCAGGTGTGATCGGTTAACAGATATAAAGAGTCCAGGAATTATTTCATTTTTTAGCTTGAGGGTTGTGAAAGTACTAGGAAGCTAATGGCTATTGTATTCTTTTGGCCTCTGTATGCACTGCAGTGCTATTGTGTACCCTTAGAAGAATCATCTTCCTGTTATTTGCCTCTCAGAAAATTTGGGTGTGAGGAGAACTATGGTTTTCTAAGAACTTCAGGTTTTGCTGTGTTTGCATAGGAGTAATTTCTGTATTATGGTGGTGGCAGGAGTTAAAGGCCAGGCACTCAGCTAATATAACAGAGTATAACCAAAATGACTTCAGCAGCATCATGTGTTGTGTGGTTCCAGCGCTCCAAGGGCACAATCATCAAAGGAGCTCTGTTTCACTGCAGAAAGGGCTATTAGAGCAAGCAGAATACCTTAAACTCCTTCCTCTTCCAGTGTCTCCCAGGCTTACTTTCATTGTGTTTGTGCCAGGAGCGACTGTTGCAAGGTGTGACACAAAATAAGCTCCTTCCATCCTTTTAGTCTCACGTGAAAATTATGCAGTTCAATAGGTAAGTAGCCTTGATATAGCTTGTTAGTAGCACAGTTTGTGCGTAATAGATCCTATTTTCTTTTTTGCTCTCAAACTAGACCTTCAGACACAAATCCTCAGAAACCTTTTGCTTTTACCCTTTTTTTATGAAACTGGATTTCTTCATTCCCCACTTCAGTATAGCTCCCATGAGAGAGTGATGAAACTTTCAGTCTTGCCCGAGACCTTGTCTCTGCAGTTTTCCAAGGGCCAGAAGCCTGCTGACCTGCTGAGCATGACAAATGTAGAGAAATACTTGATGTCTCTAATCCATTCCCTTTGGACAATAGAAGATAATATTTTATTACTTTTTTATTTAACCCCTTTGTCCCTGTGCTTTGTAGCAACAAAGAAGTTTGTCTCTTTTCCCTATCATAATCTGTTCAGGATATTTATTTTGTTGGTGGTTCTCTCACTGTGATTTCCAGAGCAATAAGCTAGTGCAGCCCCTGCTTTGCTTTGGGCTCTTTCAACTCAATCTTTTACTCTCCCTAAACTTCTGTTCCTATGGCAGATTACATAGGCCTTTTTACAATCCCCTTGCTATTCCAAAATATGTCATCACAACAGTGGTATGAGATGCCTTTAGCTTCCCCTTCCTGATGGAGGCTATACCTGAGACACACCTTGTAAAAAACCTGCATTTTACTTATTTACTCAAAGTGCTTTTTCATTCTCATAATTGAAACCTGCTGGCTTTTGCATCAGTGTCCAACATAAAAGTAGTAAATGTGCCATTTGCTTTCAGGCTGCCATTCATCTTCTGTAGCAGTTGTTCACTAGCCCTGTGTCTGCACCCACTCTGCTGGCAAATACAAACTCTTCTCAAGCGACTCCATTCCCAGTCCAGCCTTGTCCCCACCTGTGCTTGTGTTTGCACCTGCAGTCTGAACACATGCCTGGAGGGCTGTCCTCCCTCCTCTCTGTCCTATGCAGCCTTTAAGGACTCTTCGTGACATCCTTAGTGGCACACTTCCGTCCACTCTTCATAGTTTTATCCCAGGCTGGGGGACTATCAAATTATGATAGAGTATGAAGGTAACTTGGGATCCTTTTGTTTATTCTCTCTATCTTTTCCTAGATCCCAGTCACCAGCTCATCTCTTACGAGGTACTGAGACTCACTGTTCAGCTTTAGGTATACATGGCTCTTCTGACTCCTTCTTCCTTTGTTTGAAAACAGAGCACTTTTTTATGTTTCATTTTTGTGCAGCATGCAATACTCAGGTGTCTGTAATCCCACCGTCTAATCAACAGCAAATTACCAAGAACATCACAGTGCTTCTGAATCAACCATTTCCCTGCATAGTCCTGTCATCTGACAGGTTTCTGTTTGCTGACGCCCACCACTTGCAGGTAGAAGGTGAACATCACACTATTGTCTGAATTAAGGGCCTGAAGAGTTTAGGGGATAGTGGGAGCCACTAGAGAAGCATGTGAATACCCTCAAGGTGAAAACTCACAGTAATTTTCTCATCTTCTGAAAGCTGCAGCTCCTATGAAGCTTCAGAAGCTCTATTCTTCCAGTTAGAAGATAGTCAATGTAGTTTTTCCTCTCAGTACTGTGTGCTGTGTTCAGTGATGGTGTGCAGTGTTTAAAACTTCCTGCAGGAGATCTGTGTTGCCTTGTGTCCAATCCCACTCGGCTGTGTGTAACAAAAACTTCCCTGTAGCCTAAAAAGACCTTTAGGGGCTGGGAAACTTGTTCCTTGGAGACAGAGTCCTCTCTTCTACAGCCATGGAGAAGGAAAAGAAAGGTACTGCAGCCTTTGTAATACCCATGTAATATGAATTTATCCTGCCTCAGAAAGGAGTAAAAGTAGGTGAGTGAGAGAGACAGCAGAGATGCTTGTTCTGGGCTTTTAAGATGATATTTGCCCTTTTTGTGTGTTTGCAGGATCACTATCCACATAATGGACTTGGCAAACACATAAAGCTATAGTTGGAGCCTTTGTTTTATATTGCACAATGAGATACTGTATTTCATTTCTCCTGTAAGATACTTTATACTTTTCCAGAGTGTTTTAGCCAGCTTTTGGCTCCAAGCAATTACTTTTAATAACGTAGACCAACCAAAAGGATGTTGTCTTCTTCAGTAGCTTAGGCATGAGGTATGATAGATCACTTTGTTATTGTCAAAGAATGGATTTTTTTCACTCCATTGGCAACATGTTTAATCCTGGATCTTGTTACTCTGCTCTGCCTCTGCTGCTATTCACTGGGACAGAAAGCGGAGAGGGAAGAGGAATTTTGCCTTTTAATGTTCCGGTGAAGTCACTCAGTTCTATCGAGATGCAAAAAAGTTTGATCCCATTTGGAAATTAACTCTGCAGATGACTGACACATTGCTGGAAGAATAAATAGTAAAATACAGAATTGCTTGGCTATATCCAACAATGTGGATTTCTTGTGAAAAATTGTTTGAAGTACTGGATAGCACCCAAAAGTAAAATCTTGTTCTGGCTAAAAGCTGAAGTGTTCTTAAAATCGGCTTTATCTGATGCGTTACAAGTAGATTTTTCACTGTAGGCTGAAAGGGATAAAAAAATCAGTTTCATTCAGACAATAATTTTGTGAGACTGCAACCCCTCACCTTTCTGGTGAAATCATCCTCTTTGATTAGGGCTTGATTATCTTTTTGAATCAGTTTTATGTGAGGGTAATACCACTGATTTCATCCAGTGATTTACACCAGGGAACTCTCTTGATTCTCCTCTTTTTCCTGCTCCTGCAGGCAGATTTTATGTGAGAAGCTTTTAGAAGGCCCCATGCTGAGAGTCCCTGCAGTGTGTAATTCACAGGGCTGGAGGGTTTTTGTCACTAGGTCCAGCTTTCCCTAAATACCTGTCCCATGGAGGCATTTTGGTTCTGGAGCAAAATGTCGATCAAATGATCCGTCTGCTCCTCCTGCCCAGTCTGCTCTGCAGAGCCCTGCCATGCTGGGGCCTGTGGCTGTGTCAGCCAGCACCAGCACCTTGCTCCAGACCTCTTGCTGCCCTTGCTGTGATGCTGCTTTCTCATGTAGAGTTGTGTTTGTTTTCACTCTGGCTGAAATATTCCAAACAATGTCTTCAGGAACATGGGGCTCGAGACAGCCATGAGTTTTTACCTGAATGTAGGAGGCCTCTTTATTTTCCAGGATATGTCTTCTCTATGGCTAAAGATATGATGGAGCTGTGGGGATGGAGCAGAGATGCACTAAACTGTCTGGCGTGGGTGATGACAGGGGTGTATCCAGGGACACACAGGGATCACTAGAACTCTGCTACCTTAGGTCTCTGTTAAACAGACCCTCAACCTGGGTTTTTTCACCTTGGCAACTTCTGTGCTGTCACATCTACCGTGTGATCTGTGCCTGTGTTAGCTGGTGTGCTCCTGTCCCTGGGAGAGCTATAGCACCTGAGGCCATCAGAGCTCCCACCTGGAGAGGTGGGCTCTCAGGCCAGCAAGGTGGGTGCTCATGTGAGCAGGGTAGCACCCTGTAGCTTTGGTTAGGCTGCTGATTACCAAAATTCCCACTGTCAAGAAGGCTGAATAAGATTTAGATCCAGTTCTTTATTTTGGAATAATGCAATGCTTCATTTTGGTAATGATAGCTGCTTTCACGTAACTGAGAAGGATGGGCTTGTCCTGATGTCAGATGTCACCAGTTCCAGGAGCACCTGAACTCCAAAGCCAGGCTTGGTCTGCATCTCTCAAGTTGCTGAAAAAGTCTTGAGTCCAAACATATCCCACAAAGGCAGTGTTTGAAGACTAGGATATGAATTTTTCTGTTCCGGTTTATTGCGATCAAATTTTGTGAAAAATTCAGAGCAGTTGCTATATATTTTTTTCAGATTCTTTTCAGACTGCATGCTTAGACTATGGAGTGTGTCATTTTTCTAAATGGTAAGTCTACAATCCCACAATTTTTGGCTAAGCTACCTCCTGCTCTGTGCAACAGGATGGTGGGCTCTTTTTGGTGTGTTGATATGCACATATGGTGCATAGACAGTTGGTGAATTCTAAAGGAATGACCTTCAGGACTGACATTCTTCTATATTTTCATGTTTTTGTCATGCTGTGGTGGGTTTGTTCATTCCTCTTTCATCTCCTCTGAGTGAAAAACTCTGCAGTCTTCCAGACAGCGTCTCTCTCTCTCTATCTCTCTCTTTTTCTCTCTTTCTCTCACTCACTCAGTCAGACCATCTGTTCCCAGATTACAGATTTCTCTGCATGAGTACCAGGTAGCAGACGTGACTTCGCCCAATAACTACAGCAAAAAAGGCTTTCACACACTCTCCACAATCTGTGAACATATGATCAGTCTAGGATAACATGTCATGCCAAACACACACCAGAGACATTTATATGCAGTAACAGAATGAACCCTGAAATCAGGTACTTGGCAACCCTGAACCTGGCGTTTCCTCTGCGGGTTTCAAAAAGAGGCTTCTGTGCCTGCATGAAAGTTTGTGTTCCTGCCCTGGTGCCTTTCTCTTAAGGGATGGAAGCATAAAATGCTTCTCTCAGGTTTGCTTAAAGGGGGAGGCTGGTAGCATCACTCCCCATGTCAGCCCTTGAGGTTGGTTGGTGTGGGGACAAGTTCTCTGTTCTCTACTGGCAGCTCAATAATAAGCATTTGCCAAGTGATGGGAAACACCAGAAAGGACATTTTTTCATCTTTTATCTTTACTGAATTCGGCCCATTTTGTGCGTAGGATACAGAGATAGACTGATTCTTCTACACACAAGTGTGTGTATATAATGTATCTATAGATATATATCTAAGCTCTCTTATCCCCTTTCCCATTGTCCCATCAGTCCTCAGAGGACCATAATTAGACTGAATATTAAAATGGAGTTTTTTGACTGGAGGGAGCTGCTGCTCATTCTAAGGACCACTGAGCACTTGTCTTAAGCCTGTACTGCTCATTTTTTTTTGTAATGGTTGAAAAGTTAGGAAGCTGGCTTGAAGCTGGGGGACCATGTGTGGGTACCAAAGACAGATAAGGTACAAAGCAGCAGTTTGTTGAGCTATCCTGGGATCTGTGGGCCAAGATTAGTCTTCATCTCTGCTGCAGGGTATGTACTACAACATATTCCAACAAACTAGTAATATATTTATTTTTTGATAACTGGATGTGTGTGTTCAGTGTCTCATGTTAGTCTTGCATTCCCCAGTGACTTAAATAAAAATAAGAAAAATCTTACACAAATTAGTACCCCTACTACAGAGGTTGGAAGGGAATTTACTAGTAAATTTTACCTTAGATGGCTCTTATGGTATTATTTACTATTCTTTGGCTTTCTGATGAGAAAAGGAATTGGTCATCTGCTACATGAAGTTCACAAGAAAATACTTTGAGTACTCAAAACCTGAGTGAAAAGTTTTTTCACAGAGGTGGCAGAACTCAATATACTGCACCCGTGTGTGTACTAGATACTACAGAGATAAAATAAAACTATGTTCAGAGAGTCAAGATGCATTTATGTATTCATTTATTATTAACCTGCCTCCTATGGCCCTGCCTGGGTCTTGGTTCCCAAAAACCAACATCCATTTTCATGGTTACAATATGAAAAACAAAAGTGGTAGACCAGTGTTTTGAGAAGGCTTGGTCTTGGCAAAAAACTGCTTCCTTGTAAACACAGTGCGAATGCAGGACAAAAAGATGCTCTGTGTGTCCAACTGGCATGATCTAAGACAAAAGACAGTAAGCAAGTGGTAAGCTGCGTGTGAGCTCTTGCTGTGTGCATAACTGCTTGTGTGGGAATCCATACCTACTGCTGCATGCTTAATTGAGGGGCATGCTGGTTTGGGGATGAGCATGCATGTCTTCTGAATGTTTACAAACAAATATACTCATTTAACAGGCATGGTCACTTGCTGTGCTTTTTTGTGTCTCAAATGCACAAATCTAATAAGGCATTGTTGGTGTAAAGGCTTTATTTTGTACTTCGCAGTATAAACAATTTTTATCACCATACTATTTGTACATAAGCTAGCAGCAATCTCACAGCTAAAATGTGACCTTGATCTGATATTTGAGACACATTCACCACACTGAAACATTTCCTTTTGTGATTTTTTTTTTTTTTTTTTTTGTTTTACATGATAATTAACAGCTCCTACTGGATCCTAAAGAGGATTACATACAGGTAGGAGATGCAGTCTGATGATTAAGTGGATAGGTTGACCTCATGTTTCCTTGTGGTGTTATAACATTTTAGCCAGCCAGTACTGCTCAGGCATCACTGAGAAGCTGGAGAAGGGTTTTCTCCGAGCTGGGGCAGAGCCCTGAGCCGTGTGTGCAGGGCCATATGCTCAGTGCCTGGCTGTGCACTGGGTGTGCGACGGTGCCGGGCTGAGCCCGGGACACAGGAGTGCCCTTTGTCTCACTGGGGAACACCAAAGGAGGTGTCGCCTTCGCTTTCCTCTCTCCAAAATAGGGATAATTTTTCCAGGGAGTTTGGAATTGTTTCTTGACCCTTGGGGTAAAAATACAAGATATACAGTATGTTTCTGGTACACAGGGCAGGAAAACTTGTATATTCTGGCTTTTAGTGAAGGTAATTCGCTTGTGCAATCGCAGCAGCAGAGAGTTGCTGAGCACGCAGACATGCTCAAATATTTAAGTGTGAAATGTGGTTATAGGCTAATACAAATGAGCAGATTTTGACTGTAAACAATTTATTCATTGCTATTTTTTCCTGAAAGATTAGCTCCCAATTTGGAAGAAATCTCCCTTTATTCAAGGCCCCCTCCTTTCTCTGCTTTTGGAGAAAACAGGAAAAACAATAATTTAAGCTATGGAGTGGTAATATTTTTGTCAGAAGAATTGCTCCTTTTTTTTTGAAAATCAGAATGATCTGGTTGTGATTACCTCTGTGTAGAGATTTACGTTTTCAGCATTAAGCAGAAGGTGTTAAATAAATGTTGACTCAGGCTGCTGCATTTTCTTTCTAATTTCTCACATCTTAATTCTTTGTGCAACTGCTTCTGAAACTTGGAACTAAATCTTCATGTTAATGTTCTGTTTTGTGTTTCTTTCATTGCTTCATCCACATCTTTCTGCTTTAATGCTACAATAGTTTGTGGGAGGGTTACTTACACTGAGTGAAAAATAATAAAAAATAGAGCAAGAATGAATTAATCTAAAAGCCAGACACCTTCATTAAGTAAAGTAGGGAGAATAATATATATATAATTAGCAAGATTTCTCCTTACTATATGCTCTAATGTAATATAGTACCCATATAATTATTTTAAAATCTTATTAATTGACTTGAAATTGTTAGCTACTGTTGTTAATAGCCAATTAGGGCTTTTAAAATGGAGCTATTTGCTTACAATAAAATTTTAGAAAATCAGGGTACTTAGCCATATTTGCTTTCATACTTTTTGTTTATTTCTTTTCATAATTCATAATTAATTTTTCCTCCCATAAAACAGAAGGGCAAAGAGAGACAAACCCACATTCTGTAAAAGTTATTTACATTGGTAAAAGTAGAGCAAAAGTCTTTTTTTCTCCTTTTGATAATATGAGCGTATGAATAGTCAGTAAATTTGCAGTGGAGTGGAAGTCCATCTGTTTACTGCTCTGAGCTGGGCTCTTTGCCTTGTACCTGTATTCCACAGCGAGGGAGCATGATTGATACCTGCAAAGCCTGTGACTTATTCCTACAAGTATTTTTTTCCATTTAATGTTCATGTTTTCAGAATAGTGAATTGCAGATATCACATTCCTCTTCACTAAGCTCCTGTTCTGCAAGATCTGTTCTCCTGTTTCTCTTTTACTTAAACTTTTGCATCAATTTTCTTCCTTGTTATTATAAATTAACACATAGATCATTGTAGGGTGGTGAGGGAGGGCTAGGAAAAGCTAATTTTTTTCTTTGGCATTTACTTCACAATGGAAAAGGGGATATACAGAAATTCCCAACTGTGTCTGAAAGCTCTTTCAGCTATGAAGACTGTAGATTCCTTTTAAGTCTTCCCTGGCATGGCTGGATGTTTACAGAACCTAGAGAAGGGACAGTGGTGAATACTCCTTGAATATAAGAAATATGGGTTATTTTGTCAGTTTTGCCCTTGCTGGTGTGCTTGTTGTGAGCAGCAGGATGTGATGACATCCTGAAACAAGGGCATGAGGGATGTAGGAGAATCAGCACTTCCTCAGCCCTCCATACATCACTGTGATCCCAATTTAGTATCTCCTATCTATAACTAACCCTAGTTGAGATTTCTAGGGAAACTTAAAGAATTAGCAGATGCTAATAAGCTTTTAACCCTCTTTAGGCCCTTTCCAGCACCCTAGCTTTCATTTTCAGTGATAGTTATTCTCACCCAGTAAGCTATAGCTCTCAAGGTCCCTACAGCCATGCCTCCAGATTCCTAATGCACAAATCAGCTTCAGCAGAAACCCATAAGCAGCTGGTACTTCAATGGCCCAATCTTCTCTTGATTGAAATGAGCACAATCTGGTAAATAAGCAGAGATGTTTCCACTTACATTTAGGCTGGTTGTGACCCATTAACTGTTGTCTGATTATGCTGACTAAAATTAAGAGGAAATTTTGAATGAGAACTATTCATACCATTGCTGACTTTGGGACATAAACCGTGTTTTGCAAATCTATTGGAGGTATTTGAAGAGGTCGATAAGGAAATGAATAAGGGTGAGCTAGTTTCCATACTTGTATTTCTGAAAGGCTTTTGATTAAGTCCTGTGCTGAAGACTTTTAATGTAAACTGAGAAAATACACAATGGGTCTCATTAATGGAGTTCTGCAGAATCTGTGCTGAGGTCAGTCATGCTAAACATACCATAAACTCTGGGGACAAGCAGATGAACAGAGAAGTGAGAAAGTTTGAGGATGATAGTAAGTTAGTTATTCAGGGTAGTAAATGTGAAGACCACCTATGAGGAAACACAGAAGTACCTCAGGAGACTGTGTGGGCAAATGAAATTTAGTATGCATAAATCTAAACTGATGCATGTGGGAAAAAGCAATCCTAAGTTCACATACAAAATTATAGACTCTGAGGTGACCATTATGATTCAGGATCACAGTCCTGGGATTATAATAGTTCCATAAAAACAGTGTCTCAGTGCTGAGTAGCAGCCAAAAAGTTAACCAAACGTTAAGTGAGAAAAAAAGACTGAATTAGTGTTCACCCACATGTTGAACAGTGTATGCAGTTTCAGTCCCTTCATCTCAAATAGGACATAGAACAACTGGGAGATGTTTGGAAGTGCAAGACTTCCATGGCAGGAATGGGCTGTGTATGCTGGGACCATTCAGTTTAGATGGGATGTGATAGACCTATATAAACTGAGGAGCAGAATGGATGGAGTGAATAAGGATTGGCTCTTCACTGTCTCTTCTAATGCAAAATCTGAGGGCCGTCAAATGAAGCTTGTAGGAGCCAAGTTCAAAAGAAACCAAAGGATGTTTGGTTTCTTCATGCAACAGGCAGTAGATATGTAACTTTTTCTAAAGGAGGACATGGGGGCTGATGGAATTTTACATGGGTTCAAGGAGAGATTGCACAACTCTGGATGAGAAATTCATTAAGCATTATTGAATTGCAGAATCTGCATTCACTCAATAAATTCCTGCAGCTAAAAAATAGTTGTTATGTGGGAGAACCTGTGGGGACTGTCATACATACACACCCTCTCTCTGCTTTTCCATGCTCAGCTCCTTAGAAACCCCGCTGGAGAGGAGTTCTGGGCTCAGTGGACATTTGGTGTGATCCACTATGGCGCACTCTATATTCTACCAACACTCTGGTCTTGTGCCTGAATGGTGTCAGAAGAGATCTGGGCTGTAGACGTAATGGCTGTGGGACTGAGAATATTTCTTTCTTTCCTGTTCTTGGATGATATGATACATGTCTGTTGATTAACCAGCAGATGGTCACCTGGTCCTTAACTGATCAAACCTGTCTTGCCAGATAAAGAACAATGTTAAACTATGCTCTAAAAATGAGACATCTCTGCAGTACTGGGGAAACCTGCAGCAAACAACTGTAACAGCTGACAGACCTGTGAGACCCAGAGTCATACATATCCTAGAACAAATAGAAATATCTTTTGCATTGCCCAGGAGGAAAAGCTATCAGAAACTGCAATAGTATTTTCTTCATTGTGAATTTATTTCTAGTAGCTTCTAGACAGACAAAAGAAAAATAGAAATTTTGTTTCTGCATGAATAATGTTACAAAAGGCTGTAGAAGATCAGCTCTGCTCACTAGTGACTGCCTAATTTACAGCAATGTATTGTTGTAGCAGAATGAAAATTTACTTTACCAAGTCAGTACTTTAAAGCACAAATCTAAAGGAAGGACAGTGTTTAAGCTGTACTACTAGTCCAGGAAATGTGCTGGCAGGGATGGGAGAAGTGTTGCTATTGTGGCACAGAGAAAACAGCCCAGACATGACTCTTCTGTTTTTTCCCACTGCAGCAGTATGTTAGCAGCAAATTAAAACTCACTATTGCACGATCAGCTGCTTGGACACATGAGCTCCCTTGCCCTAGTGAGCAGCTGAGTGGTGTTTTATGATCAAAGTTTATCTCTTTTCCACCCTTTTTAGAGTACTTCCCCAGTTGCTCCAGAAAGAAAATACAAGAACAGCTACCTCCACTTGCTCCCAAGTTCTCAATGGTCTGGGTGGTGGAGGGATATGTTTATACTGCCAAAGCTTGAGTCCTCAGGTTCTCCTATACTCAGAATATTTTGGACTGTAGTTTTAGTCACATCATTGTCCCAGTTGAAGAGGATTATTTTATGAGATCTAGTGTGTGATCTGTAAACATTGACTTTCAAGTAAATCCATTTTAAAATTTTCTAGAAAATTTTCTTTGCAAATATGTGATGGTTGTATCCTTGTATATTAAATAATTTTATATCAACCTAGAAAGGTTTCACTGTAATGTACTGATCTGACAAGTACAAAACAGGATCTAGAATTTTTACATCAGTAGATTAAAATTGCTGATGGTTTCACTTTATTGCCTTATATTAATTATAACTGTATGAATTTCAAAACTCATTTTGGTACTACCTAACATGGATTTTTTTAAAAGATCCTATGCTGAAGTATACTTTGAAATTTGTGGTCCAATTCTGATTTCGAATGAAAGAAAATTTCAAAATGTTGTAATTTTTCTGTGGAGAAGAAATGCAAGAATTTAATCAGCTGTATTTGAGATATAGAGCAGACATTTGGTTTCTCTGTACAATCCCATTTCTTTTCTTTACATGGTATTTATATAGATACGTATGGACATGATTCTCCATTTTTTTGTGGAAGCTGACTTCTTTTTTATTCTATATTTATAACTTTTTAGCTCCACCAATATTGTAGCCAATGAAAACTACCTCATTTCACCTGAAGAAAAAGGAAATGTATTTTGAATGTGTGTCATGGAGGACTTCCTTTTTTAATTAATCCCTTTAGCTTCAAAATTATTCACATACTGAGGAGTTGGTCTGAGCAGAATTAAATCTTTTCATATCTATTTTACTTCATATATAGATTTTCTCATTATATTAAGAAGGTAAAAATAAGAATTTGTGGTCTTTTAACTGATATTTTAGAATACAGAATGTTAATTGCTTAGTGTGAAAAATAAAGCTCATTCTATGCTATTACATTCCATTCTATTCCATCATTAAATTTCTTCAGAAGATTTGGATTTGACCAGGTAGTACAGAATTCATGTGTGTTAAATTAATTTTTAATAGTTTGAAGTCTCAAATTCAGAAATTTTAGTTATGTTGTAAATGTAAAGGTCTATGAGTAGAAGCAGAAAGGTTTATGGGAAGAGGTGCTGGTTTTTATGTGGCAAGTTGAAAAATGGTTTGGAAAAATGGACACTTGAATCATAAAAACCCCACACTCAACAGATAGAATGAATTGATTTGAATTTCTAAGTGCGATTCCTTTACATCTTGAAAATGGAAATGAAAATGTGTCAAAAATCCAGTTCAAGAAAAAAAAAGTCCTCTAAAAATAATTAAATTACACTAGAGAAAGAAAAGCGATATGACTCATGACACTCCAGCTGGAAACTCTCTGTCCTGAGGGAAAACATGTCTGCTTTGATACAAAATACATTATTATTAGAGGGGGTGTTCTTTAAGAAGAGACAAGGGGAACTTCCATTAGGTTTTGATTGTCATTGACATGTTAGGAAAATTACAGACTACTGAGATGTTTCATTAAAAAGAATTCTACCACTTGAAACATTATGATTTCTTGGCTAGCATAGGATTGTTTAGCTTTTAAGACCAGAAGAGATGACTATAATCATCTCCTCTGACCCTATGAATAAAATGGGCCATAGCAATTCACGAAATTATTCAAGGCGCAAACTGGAGTGTAGCTTTTGGAAAAGTGCCCAGTCTTGAAAAGTAACAACATCTCAAAACACTAACAAAACCTCTGGACAATATTTGACACATATTTGAAGTGTCAAGGAGAGGCTAAAAGATCTTTAAAAGGCCCGATTCACTGTTGTTGTTTGGTTGTCTGTTTGGTTTCTTTGTTTGTTTTTTTAATAGTGACATCAGTTGATGCCGGTAAAGTGTTACTGTAAAAGTGCAGGGAGCATGCTAACCACCTTCCCAAGGAATATTTTTTTCTCCCCCTGTATAGCCGCCTTGGCCCTGACTTTTACCCCCTCTCTGAAATGTGCTCATTTCCTTTTCTTACATCTTAGGGACGCACTGGAGAATTAACCTGATGCTGCATCCCAAGCTTGAAATAAGTTGTAGTGAAAATTGAGACTCCTGCACATTTCACTGCTTTGTTTAACCCAGAAGTCAGGAATGGATTTATTTAACTTTAATAAACGTGTTGCTAAGGAAACCTAAATAGCATTGAACTCTTATGAAACTCTTAAACAAAGGTTTACAAACTTTCTCCATAGAGATATGACTGAAGCTGGCCCTGTAATCTTATGGGAGTTTGTTTATGAAATGGCTAAAGGGGTAAAGCTGTAAAAACAAATAACAAGCTCCTTCTACCTGTGCCCAAATTCCCATGTGAAAAGATGCACCAATAATTACAGTTTCTTCCTCCTTCTAATGGCATTTATCTTGTCTATTTTATTATTTCTTTCTCTATAAAGTTTAATTTGGATATTAGTCTCCTTTATGAAAATAAATCCTGTAGCTGCTGTTATACCACCTCACAGGACAAATATCTATGTGTACAAAGAGTGACCATCTCAAATTTCTTTGCTATGTACTTTTGAGTAACAGGTAAGGATTCTTCTAGAGTTTGATCCTGAATTGGTCCATGTCCTGCCTTCCAGGCTTCTAAACTTCAGTATGACATTTAGGTTTTATTTCTTTCCTTCGTTCCCTTCTCTAGTACCCACTCTACTAACTCAGTCTGTAGCACGTGCTAGGAAACAGGGATATTGGTATATTAACAAAGTACTTTAAGAAAGACAAACTTCAGACTAAGAAAACCTGCATTCCCCAAGCTACCCGTGTTCAATAAAACTAGGGATGTATTACTGAATTAGGACTGTGGAAATCATGAAACATTTCAGTTCAGTTCCCATTCAGCTCCCGTCCACAAACACGCAGCTTTAATGCAGGGCCTCAAGTGAATATAGCTTATTCCCTTTGCCTTTCACACAGAGAAAAACCCAGTTAGTATTGTACTTAAATACTGAACTGAGTAACATTTCTGCCATTTTCACTGATAAGCATCAGATACAATTTCTGTGTCCTCCAGTAGCTAGAAGTACCTTTTCAGGAATCTGCCTGCCTATAATTAAAAAAGATTGCTGGTGTCCAGCTGGAGGTAAGTATAATAATGTTACTTTGTGCTGAACTGAGGCTATATGACATTGTTATAGGGCACACAAACCCCTAAAACATGATGGAGTCACATAGCTCCCTTCTTGTGCTATGCTGAGTTACTCTATTTGCATTGAAGTGAGGGGGAACTCTTCTTGTAAGTAGCACCAATTCTTTTTAGAAGGTATCATTAATGTGCCTAATGTTTCCAGTTAATGAAATCCAGATTTTTATATTGTGCCTGCAGCTGGTTGTATTCTTTCTTTATAAATTGTACAGAGCAACTTGGTCCAAAGGTAGCTCCTTGGTCTTAAAGTGAGTCATCATTCCAGTGCACCCCTGAAAAGCATGTAAAGCAGAGCACCACAGCTGGAGAAAGAACAGATTTGCCGGGGTTTCCAGAGATTGCATGTCCTCCCTTTAAAATGTTTCCAGTGTTTGTGGTTTCCCTGTAGGAACTCACTGACGAGCGTGTTTGGGAGGTGCTTTGCAAAGCCTACGTGGTATATGTACGCATTTAATTGCTTTGTTTTCCATGTGTGACAGAGACATGATACAGGTGGCTGGACTGTGACTCAGACACAGACCACCCCCTCCACCCTCCCCCCAGAAATCCCCACCAAAACCCCAGATGTGTCCTTTTGCATATTTGTGATCTATAAAGGTGAACAGTGCCATGGTAATTACTGTGCAGCTCCTTCAGTTTTAACTTAGCAATTCAGGCTCTCTGAAGGGCTCTGTCGGTTACATGAGAATGGATCCTTTTAGTATAATACAGATATTGGGCAAGCTACCCCTGATTTATACTGAAATAAGTGATTTCTCATCATCCCTGTGTGCTGAGTTTGAGTTTGAACTTGAACTGAGGAAAAGTCCCTTCAGTCAGTCCTGCCCAGATGAGAATACATGTCTTTGCTTTTGAGCTTTTGTTGCACAACTTGTGTTGCTGAACCATTACAGGAAAATAAATGCTTTTTGTAAGAACTTAGCACTTACCAGTCTTCAATCAAGAGCTGATAGATCTGTCACCTGCACATTATTTAATCACTCCAAATATCCTGGTTTGTTTTTTATTTCCAAAGAAGTCAAAAGAGGGGAATAAAATGAAAATTGGACATGTTACATATCTACGAACATACACCCACACTGTGCCAGCCCTTCAGCTCACCCAGAAGTAAGAACCACCTTCCTTAAGTGCTGCATTTTTGCAGCAGGCTTCTGGATTTGGTTGGGAAGAAGTGTTACAACTTGCAGTGTACCTTGTCCATCTAAATGTCACTGTGTAGCTGCAGCTGAATATTTAGTTTGGTTATATGTATTGTCACTTCACCCTGTGGCAAGTGTTGCTATAGTGAGAGGCTGAAAGGCCTGTCATGGGGATGGGAAGAGAAACCTCTGCACAGGCTGCATCCAAAGAGAGAATGTATTACCTGCTTCTAAAGGCGTACCCTCTTCTCATGACACTTGAGATTGGTTAAGTCTATGTCCAAAGCATGCTATTTGTTACCTAAAATAATATTCTACGTGGCTTTCAATCCTGTTACCAGGCTTAAAAATGACACGATCTTCTTGGTATCTAGTGCATTATTACAACGTTTTTATCAGCGAACAAAGCAAATAGGTTTCAAGTTATCATCAAAGAAGTGTGATTTTGAGATACCAAAGTTTTCTCATGGTCCTGGTGATGTAATGGATCACATTTAACCTGTGGAAAGATTAATAGAGATACCATGTGGCATCTTCTCTCTGACTCTTTGACCACTACTAAAGCACAGTACTTTGTAGTGTTATCCTGCACCCATTTGTCAACCATACCTAATTGATTAGACTACTGTAACATTTTTATTCTGCCCATGAAGTTTCCTCCTCAGCAATCTCTCCTCCCAAAATGTACATTCATCATTAATTACAAAATCAATGGGAGAGATGGTCTGGACATATACAATTGATAGCTTCCCTCTTCAGATTAGCATAACCTACCAATTCATTATGTGGAGTGAATAATACAGTTGCTGCGACTGTGAAAAGGGGCAGGTCCCTTGCCGTAAATTCCTTAACAAAATGTGGTGTCATGTGCCTTTTCATACACCGAGTGTTTACTGTGTGTTTGGAGGGGTCCATCTTCTTTCTGAGCCCAGATTTGTCTCCCATCTCTTGGCAAAGCAACAATCATAAATTTAGACAACTAAATGCTTAAATGTTGAAAGACTGAGAGGTTCCTCCTGAAAGCTGCAGTGATTAAACTGAGAGCTGCATAGTGCTGAGACTGCAACTATGAGTAAGATATTAAAAAAAGATGAAAGGATCAAAAAGTTTGGTCCCTTTAAACCAAATGATGTTTCTTGCATGAGAAAGGTGATTGGAATTTAGGCCACAGTGTGCATACTTTCCTGTATTTTAGCATATTAAAACTGAAATCTCCCAGATATTTCTTTCACTCTATACTATACTAGGATTAGAGTTTTCCATTTCTCTTTTCCCAAAGAAATAAGCTTTCAGTCATATTTTCCAAAATAGCTTCTGTGGTCTTTCAGTAGTTACCCACTTATAACTTTACAAACCAGGTCAATTAAAAGGATATAACATTTTCTGTAAGAGTCAGGAATGCAGCTGACATTAAGTATTGCTTTAATAGATGGATAAAAGAATAACACACATGCACCCCCCTTTTTTTTTTAAATCACATTTAAGGATCAGATGCTGATACTGTTGTCCATGTTGCACCTTACTCCAGGAGTGTCACTGAAATTAATGGGAGGAATAAGGAGGTGGGCAACAGGAGTAATGTTTAGACTCTTTCTTTCAGTGCCAAGCTACCGGAATCTTTATGCTTAATAAAGCTTATCAGAAGCTATACATACATATAACAGAAATCTCTATCTTAAATTGTAAGACAGGAAAGATGACAGCCATTTAAATAAAGGCAATGCATGCTTATAATTCCCATAAACATTAATGGAGATTTTATTGGAGTTTTGGGGGGAGTAAAAAATCATTCCTGATTAATTAACTGCAAGAGAGAGAGCAGGATTTGGACCAGGTTTCAGGTGATTCTTAGTGACTTTAATAGACTTTTTTTTTTTCTAGGGATTATAAAAGGATGCCCCATAACATTTAAATTGGGGTTATAAAACTAAAGGTATGAACTGAAGCTACAGTAGCATTATTAGAAAATTGTCATCTATAATAAATTAATTAGAATACCTGAAGCAGGGCTAATTCACATCAAAATTCAAGCCAGGCTATGAAAAAGAGTAATGATAATTGTCTTCCTTGCTATTAAATTGTAGTACAATTATTGATGTGTTAGAGGTCAACAGAATATATAGATATAAACACACCCTAAATCAAAGATGTCTTTACCTAGTTTGGTATGATGAGAAATTTATTATTTGGTTTTATTAGCACTTCTGGATTGCCTCTTGAGCTAATTTCGCAGTACTCCCAATGTGATTAACATTCACAGTTTTTATTTAGACCTCCGTGAAGAAAATTACTGCAATCTTTTGCTCCATATGTACATTCTGAGTCAGATATTTCTCTCCAGAAAACTTTCTAAAGAGATTCATTGGTGAAGATCCAGTTGTAAAATCAAAGTCTTAGTCTACTAAAACGGTGGTGTCTTTCAGCATGAAAAATAAGTGCAAAGTACTTTTGGGTATTAAATCCATACTAATAGTGCTATTTCCCTGTCAAATATATTTTTCTATTATTTGCTCCAGTATTATTTTTTACGTTCCAAATCATGGGGTTTTCCCGTGTTTGTCAGCTCCTCAGTCATCTGGCGGGATTTTCTGGTTGTTATTTTCCAGTAGTCATAATTTTATGATATTACTACATCCTTGCCAGAATGCCTTTGTCTCACTTTAAATAGTTCTTCCAAAATCTTATAGTGTGCTCTTCAAACCTCAGTAGCCATCTATCATATCTTTCCTATCTTAGCCAAACTATATATATAACTCTCGCATTACCACAACACATGGAAAAAGGAAAGACGGATTAAATAGATCTGATTATTTCTTCATGAATAAGGTTTTCTTAGTGAAACAGAGGCCCTTTTCATGTGAAAAAAACTTGCAGGTTATTGGCCCGTATAACTACATTTATGAAGTTTTCTGAAAGCACATTATTGATTTATTTCTCTGTGATGCAGTGTTGTTGCATTTTATCATGTAAGTATGCACTTCAGAGCCTTTATAAAATGCAGATTATTGACCCAGTCCTATAAATATTTACTCACAGTTTTCAAACACAAACGATTTGACCTGACTGTGTAACTATTCATTCTTAAAAAAGAAAATGCCACTGTAGTATATCTGTGTTTGGAATGTTTTTAAAAAAGCTTAGAATTCTCCCGATAAGTTATTAACAATATTTTTTGAGTAATTTCCAGCTCTATGCATTGTCCATTTCTCTTATAGCCTAATGGCTTGCAAAATTTTGTTTTAAAAATATAATTCTTTTTTTGAATTATAGGAAGAACTCATTTGTACGCCAAGTTTCAGCTCAGAGCACAATTTTTATGGTTGAGTTACAAATCTCTGAAAATAGGGGTTTATAATGGAAACACTGACACTGCTTTAACTATAGTGGCACTAACAGTGCAGTGTAATATACACTAGAAATAGAAAACAAGATTAGAGATGACATTTAGGACATGAGGCCTTCTCCAGGCTATGGGAAAAATAACTGTGTTCTATTTTTTTCCACAGCCTGAAAAAGGCCTCCTGGTCTAAGTGTCACCTCCAATCTTATTTCCTATTCATAGTGTGTATTTCACCCATTTTAAAAATTATTATTGACAGCAATTTGTTGCAGTTTTACATACCAATCCATATCCAAATTGTGGCTTCCCTAGGTGTTGTATGTCAAGGTGGTGGGGAAAGTACCAAGGGGACCCAGTACGTTGTTAATATTTCCGTATCAAAGAATCATAGTCCTGCAGCTGGCTGGATCCTGTCGTAGGTGCTGTGCTAGCTGATGAATCGGGCAGTGGAGAGTCCCTCACATGTGTGCTAGAGCAGGGAGCTGCAGGACTGTGCATATATGCAGGCTACTTTTTCTGAAGGCAAAGTAAAAGCTGACAGTTCAGTACAATTACCCTGGAACCTCTGGGAGCAGTAACCAGGACAGTCAGTTACTGAGGTGCAATGACTTCTACCACCACTTCTGGAGCAGGTCACATCTTCCACTACAATTTAGCCTTCAGCCAGGGTCCTGAACACCATAAGGTGAGAATGTTGCTGAACATTAAGAAATAATTTAGATAGATATGTGACTCTGGGCTAGGTTGCCTTCACCACAAAGCCCTGGTATTAGCATTGTGAGGAAGATCTTTCCATCACTATGGGCCCTCCACCAAAGGAGGGACTTGGTATTGTCTCAGAAAGGTAGTTAAGCTCAAGAGGTAAGTTTTAGATTTCTCCATGTTGAACTCTTTTTTTCCTTCCTTAGCCATCTTCCAACTTCTAGCTACTTTAGTTTCCTCTTCATTGCACTACAAGATAATTGCCTGTATGCTTATACGGACTTTTAATGCCTACTGTGGTGCTACAGCATTGCTTTGCTGTGATCTTGCAAGCTCCATTCACAGTGTGGGGTAAAAAGGAGCAATAAGCAAAGAAACTACCATCGCAGAACAAATGCAATTGTAATTACTTGTTGCACCCACCAGACTAATACCAGCAGGAGATCCATATCCTTGGGGTGATCAGACAGAGAGAATACATCTATCCTGTCTATATTGCTAGAATGGTCAAGGTAGAAACTTGTACTGCGTTTTCATTACTCATCTGATCAATTCTTTTTATTGCTGCACTCACAGTAGACAAAGATACTGGAAGCAACTGTCCATTCTCCAAGAAACATATCTTGCAAAGTCAGTAATAGTGGCAAAGTTATTGCTGAAGCAATTGCCTAGTGAAGATGCTTCATTTCAGCACTGTGAAAGCAGATATATTTAACATAGGGATAAACATGACCTATTCTGTTCTGTGCATGTAAGTAGGTGTATAATACTGTATAATGTGTTTGTATGCAAAGTGTCTTCTTGGCAGGTGGTCTGCAGCCAGCAATTGCCAGCTGCTAAACATTCAAGAAAACATGATTTGAATTGCTCTCCACGCAGTGGGGAGTGGCTGGGAAAACAATTCACATTTCATATAATCAGTGCATTCAGTTCCTGTAGTAAAGGATACAGGAAAACTTGTCTACCTGTGTGCATCTTTTTGGTTTAATTTTCAGAAAAAGAGGTGAATAATAATTATTCTCTCTTGCACAAATGATGCATCTTAAAGCCTAGGCTGGCTCCCACAGAAAATTTGGAATTTGAATGATTTGATAAAGGTGAGCTTTCATGTTCATTTTTCAAGATTTTGACACTGTTATTGCCGTAATACCTTATTTGACTTTGTTTTATAGGTACAAGAAAATGTCATATGCTTTCTCTAATTCTTAGGAAATATAAACATTCTTTTAAAAATGTTCTTTCCAGTGGTTACATCTCTCACTGAACAGTGCTTTTTGCACAAGCAAAGTGCATGATATAATCATTTGACAAAAAGCATGATGATTTGAAGTGCCATTAGTTACTGAAGCTGCTCTAGCAGGCTGGTAACTGCAATACTTACCCATCAGCAGCTGCCAGAAGACAGAACATTCTTCCACCTTCTTGATCATACAGGGCTGTGAGTCTGGGACATGAGCAGCGGGTGGAACAAAGTCTGTGTTGGGAAAGCAGAAGCCACCACTTCAGGATACAGCGGCACTAATCACTACACATGGGGTGCTAAATTATTCCAAGAGACATGCTGAATCTACTTAACACTCATGTCAGAACGCTGCATTACACCAGCCACTATGTCTCACCTGTGACAGTCTCCAGTCACGTTTCTGGCCTGTAGGGCCAGAACAGGAGTTTCGGAGAAAAGGTTCTCTATACATAGAACCTATAAGGAGTTGATGTGAGAGTTCTGTTAGTGCAATGGAGTGAGTGGGCACTGATGGTAATCTCACCAGATCCAGCCCTCACGTGATCCAATATAACTCTGGTTTAAATCATTATGTTTCCATGCAAAAAACAATTTAACTAAACGCATGGTATTGCCACCTTTTGTAACCCTGGCACAGCTCTGTGCAGAGGTGACTCTATGCTACCCAACCTGAAACAATAACCATGGCCTGCTCTTTGGTAGATGGGAGGAATGTATTTACAAAGCAAAGCTCATGGCTGGCAGGCATGGATCTGCAGCTTTCAAGATCCCACCAGCCATCCAAGTCCTTCATCTAGAAAAAATTCTATTTTCTCTCTAGGCACAGGTAAATGACCTTGGAATTGCTGTGGCAGTAGGTCATATTAAGTCAGTACTAGGTCTTTTTCCTTGTTTGCTCTTAAAACATTTTGTGTGATACTTCTAAGCATATGTAAGACCATTGTTCCCCTACACTGTCAGAGACAGCAGGAGATAAACTGTGTACTGATAATGAGCAAGGGAAAAGAGGACAAAATTTGCCTAGGTTCAGCACTAGCTCTGATTTTCCCACACACAAATCTGAAAATCATTGGTGGGAAATCAAGCAAAAGCAAACCAGCCTGCTGGCAAAATTTACTGAAGCGTAGGTACACTAAAGCCATGAGCGTCACACAACTCTAGGTCCAACTTATCCAATTCTAGCTAAGCTTCATCACTTCATGCTGCATTTCTTCCTCTGAAAGTCAATGTTACTATTTACTGGTGTTTATTTCCTTCTTCTGCACCACAGAGACATGATAGTGAAAGCTCAGCTACAGTGTGCATGCACAGCATTTATCTCATTCCAACGGCATGCACCCTTCTGCACCGATCTGTTCATAGGAGGCAACAGGAAGAACATTACAATGTTAAATTGTGAAGATTTACAGCAGCAGTTTTCTGTGATAACCTTATATTTATGCTAATCAGAAGCTACTTGAAATATCATGCTGATGTTATAGTATCACAACACATAATCCAGAATCTATTCACCATATTTCTCCCCCCATTTTCTCTTACAATGAGGTAGGCATGTTGGCTGGAGTTGACTGAACAGATTTGCACTGGGTGATGAAGTCTTTTTCCTCTTGTCTCACCTTAGTTGCTTCCCCTCCTTGATGAACCTCTTCCTTTAAGCCACCTTGGGATGCAGCACTACTGGAAAGCAGCAGGAATCCTCCTGCAAGAGATGAAGATTCATGTCAGCCTGACACCGCTGAGGATTTGCAGTACATCTACACAGATAACTCTGTCCTGCTGTTCCCTTGTGGTGTCTTTGGATCAGGCTTTAAAGCTGATCACCAGCTAACTAACTTCTAAGTGCCCTGACTCAAGCTGAAGCTCCTAAGTGGTTGGAGTTGGCTCCTCACTACTTTACCTCTCTGTCATTTTCTGTGCCCTAAGACATTCTCCACTCCGCTCTGGAAGAGATACTTGAATCACAATTTCCCAGACACCAGAGAGTGCCTGAGCCACTACCAAACAGGCTGGCAATGCTTCTTGATGTGTTTCAGTGACTCTTTTGCTAGTCAGAGCAGGTTGAAATGCCCTAGCAGAAAGAGAGCCTGTCTCAGTCCAGGACAGCTCGTTAACCAGCTACTTGGGGCACTTGGCTGGTAAGGAGGTTCTTGCTCTGACTGAGAAGAATCTGCTGATTATTCTGAAATCCTCTCCCACTGCATCAGATGTGTGACTCCTTGAGAAAGTTCACATCCGAGAAACCTCTGGGGAGTAAAATACAGAGGAAACTAAGTCCTCCTCCATCTGGTGGCATCCCATTTCTTAGCTTTGGTACCCTTTCCTAGAAATCTAATTCTCTGTACAGGGTTTTTGGGGAGACTTGTCTTTACCAAAGACATCTAACAAGCCAGATTTGATGATGCTGACCCTAAATATGTTTTGCAAATGTTGTCAGTAAGTTTCCTTCTCTCTGTGCTGCTCGTTGCAAAAGGGGAGCTGTTCCTCTTTGGTTTTAAGAAAATGCCTCTCTGATTTGGAAGTTAAGCTATTAAAAATAAAACTAAAATAAAGCTTGACACATTGTGTCTGACAAAAATCTTTGTAACTACATCATGATTTTGCAATACTTTGATCAGAAACAGGTTATAAATTTTTACAGTGAAACTGCTATTACATGGACAGGATAGTGCCTAAAAACCACTGTTACTTGTGGTTACTGGAAATGCCAAATCCTGGGCTCTGGTCTTAGTCTCCCTTTAACATTTATTAGGGAAAACCTGTAAAATTGATTAATTTATTAAGTATAATAGTAACAACAGTAATATTATACTGTAGTGAAGGTTATTTTGCGTAACTTTAAAATACTTGCAAAAGGTTCAGCATTTGGTCTCTTAATAAAGATGTATTTTCACAGTAAAAATTAGCAGTTCTGTAGCGTCTGCTGTAGTAACTGCTACAGCGCTAAGGGTCTTCTTGCCATGTTTCTCAGTGCAGAAGGTAGCATGTAAAGCCAACACCTTGCCTGGGGTCAATCTCAGGGTGTTGGCTGAATAGCTTAGAGCTCAGCTGTGACAAGTGGACAAGCAGTGTGACAGTCTCTATGCTAATGTGTCTGCAGGAATTTGCACAGGGGAAACAGGGCACTGGTGAGAGTAGCAGAATAAATCAAAGTGTGAAAGCAACTGCAGTCAAATGTCACACCCAGGCAGTCAGACTTGGCATGCTGTTTGGAAATAGGTTGGGTTACCTGTCAGCATGGCATTTTCTTTCTGTTGCTAGAGAATAATGTTATCTGAGGATAAAACCTAAGGAGCACAGATGGTTGTTATACAGACTTGATCCTTTAAACCCTTATCGTAGCAAATGATTCCATTGACGTAAATGGGACCACTCCTATGAAAAAGATCTGTTATATTCTCGAATTCTTCTATTATTGAAGTTATCTATTAAGCACGGTTTTGTTGCTTTGTGTGTGTGTATCTATGCATCTTTAACAAAATAACAGGCAAACTCTGTCCTAGCCCAACAGTCACTGGGATCAAAGTAATTTTTTAAGACTGTAGGATATAAACTTTCACTTGGAAACATTACCTCTGCACTTTCTAAACGAAGAGATATAAACTCTGATTTGGCTTTGGTATTTTCTTTGCTTGGGAACCACCAGCCTGGAGTCCTGTCTGTCTAAGGTCTAATGCTTCCCCCTTGGTTTTTACATAGGCATTGAAGACTTGTCGTTGTAGAGCAAGAAGAGTTTAAACTGTAAATGAGAATAAATCAAGGAAAATTGATTAAAATTTAGAATCAAGCCATATTTATTTTTATCTATTCTATTTTTTTAATGTATTATGATGTAACTCTCTTAGCATTTCCTGAAATATTGAGTGTAAATAATTTTTACAACTGCTGTTTCTGTTGTCAGGCAAGCCTCTATGCTCTGTGAAACTCTGATGAGAGGGCTGCACAGTTCATGTCATTTCCCTTACCCCATGCACTGTCTTAGGAAACAGTCCTGCTGGCTTCAGGAACATAGAAATCAAAATAAGTGTAAGACGTCTTCGGCTAGAAATCTTGCAGCCAAGGAGGCGACTCAGTCGTTTATAATGTACCTTGCTATGTCGCTGCATAGTTTTGGCAAGGCAACTTTATCCCACTTTGATAGAAAACATTTCCATTCTCCTCAGTGTCCATTTCACTGCTACTTTAGAACTGAAGCCAAACTTTTGGAAGTCCATTTTATCTAAGTAAGGATTAAGAGAAAATATTGAATCCCTGCCCTCCTTCAGTTTTGAGGAAAAAAATTACAGTTCTTACAGTTCAGCTCTGAGCTTGAACTTTCCTCAGATTTCAGCGTTTGTAGTATTTTGGACCATTATTTAGACCTGCTCATTTATAGTCTTCTAAACAGTTTTTATTTTGAGTATACCTTTTCCCCAGGAAATCCTGCAGCATTGGAGCTGAAGCTATGCCCTGCTTGGGGGTTTGAGGCCCTGGGACACAGGCCCACTTTTAATGCTCAACTCCTGCTGGCACTAGTGGACCAGGCAGCTACAGACTGGTTACACAGAAATGTCCCATGATTTTTTTTGAAAACTGGATTCCCTCTAATTAAAAACACATTATTCTCTGAAAGGGGGGAAAAAAAAAATCATATCATTGCTGATTTTTCTTATAGCTGTCACTGTCACACCATGGATTCAGCTTGCTGAACCATTTGTTATGAATAACATTTAGTTTGAATTCTGGCATTTTTAATTGAGTAAGTATGAGTATTTTGTCATTATTTTACCAGAGATAGATTGCAGTGAATCTGCCTGCAATGTTTCTGGACCATATTTTCTTTAAAAACGGAACCAATGTGATGACCTGCAAATATTTTGCTTACTTCAGTGCTATTTACTCCAGCATTCTCCTCCAGTAGGAACACATTTCTTGATTAAAGGTGGAAAAGAATATTGGTATAAGTCCTAGGCAAATACTAAAGCCATGAGGAAAAAAGATGGAACCTTTTTCATGAAAACAGACCAGCCCAGAGTTGGTCTTAAAAACCAGTGTAAGGGGACTTTATACCTCTGTCTGTGTAGAAAACAGACTATCCATTTGGTTTTATATTTTTTTCACAAAAGCATCTTTGCCTCTGGTATAACAGAGCATTCATCACTGCCCTTTATCTAAAGAAGCCAATCCATAGAAATTGTTTGGAGCCAATTTTCTGGAGTTCCATCTGAATCTCAGTGTGTGTCCCTGTAATTCCGTAACTTGTCTGCTGACGGAGAGGTATGTATGTCTAAATGGACAGGTCTAACATCATAAATCTTAATACAATAGTGACAATGAAGCACAGTGCAAGCTAATTCTGATACTCATTTCTGAAGCTGTAATTTAATTCAGTCATAGATGAGCTTGGTACAAGTATTAATTTTAAATCAGTTTTATTTCTCATCTGGCTGGCTAAAGCTTGCAAACAATAGGGTAAAGGTCTTGCTATACTGCTACAAATAAGTAAACAGTCTTTTCTGCCAAGAAGACTACAGTGTAAACACAGAGTCAGGGAGTAATTTTTGACTAATTCATCCTGCATATGGATACTCAGAAACTACAGATGCTATGCAACAATCTCTATCTATAAATATTTCCCAAAGGAAAAGAGAACTTTAGTTGCACCTAGTTTATAAGAATTCATTGCCATGGACTGCTGTTAGCCCCCATTAGAGAAACACTGTGGACAAGGTGAGGTGTAGGCAGTCTGGCTCAGCAAAGCAGGCGAGGGCAAAGCAAGTCAAGTTCAGGAGTCGGGAAGGGGACATGAAGAGGATACAGGAGAGAATGAAAGCCTCAATCTGTCAGAAAGCAGCTGCAAGAGCTTCCCTAAATACACCTGCTATTCTTTGATGAGGTTGCAAACTTATCATCTGCACTGTGGACAGCTAAGCCACACCTATTTGTCCATTTAAAGCTAAGAAGCAGCTAAAGGAGAGCTCGATTCAAGCTTGGATTGAAGTCTAACATGTAGACTTAAAAGCCAAGTTGTTTGCGTCCCTTCTTTTCCTTTACTGTACCTCACATTGTGGCACAGCAATAGGAGCAGCATGACACATAGGTTTCAGTTCTGGCTCTCTAACCAGGAGTAATAACTTTGCTGATGCTCATGCTTGCCTGATTCTTTTCCTTTCACTCCAGATCTCCCTCCTGTGTCATTACCATTACCTGTGTGTCTCTAGACACAGAGATAATTCATCTTTCCCATTTTCTTTACCACATCTCCACAAGACCCGTTTCTCCTTATGACTTTCTGCCGTCACTTTTGAACACCATCTTCTCCTCAGCATCACTGGACAATCCCCCTTGTCTGTTTATTCTACCAAAAATTATCCTGCCCTCCCCATTTCCCATAATTTCTCTATAATTCTTTCCCTGTCTTGCCTTCTCTCTTTCTCCCTGCAGTTCTGTTGACTCCATGTTTCCACCTGTTCCGGGGGCTCTCTTCCTCCTCTTTCATTTTCTGTATATACCACCAACCCATAGTCCAGAGATGGCAGGAATGCAGGGAAAACAAGGCTGAGAAATGAACTCTCTCTCTGTATTTACATTGGTTTCCAGCTCATTCTATGAGCAGGCATATGGTGTTAATCTAAACTGTCCAACACATTAGTGGGAGAGAAGTAGCACCCAGAGCATTATTACAACATTTTACCTGCCAGATGCCACCATATTTATTGATATGAAAACTTCTTCACTTTATATCAGCCACCCTCTGTGAAGTTCTCTTGAATTTAGGCATAGCTCTATTAAAATATTTTGTTAAACTCGGTAAGTTTTACTGTGGCTAGAATCAACATTATTTATTCAGGGGAAGTTATCACTAATGTCAATAGAATTTTAAAGTATGAATGACATGTTTATTTTATTTGGCTAGTTGAACACATATTACATTTTTATGATTAATTTCTGTGGGCTACAAATACGTATGTATACATAAATGTACACATACATGTATGCATACACAGGGCACCTGTACTATGAGCCTTATCAAGGTACAGATAGGATTTGTACTTCTTGAAGGCAATCATATTTTATATATATATATATATATATACACATATGTACATATGGTTTTGATCTCCAAAACCTCAATTTTATATCAAATATTCCTAAAGAGAATGCTCAAAAATCAATTAATACTGACACATCAAAATACTAAAAAGCAGAGCCAAAGTAAAGTATTACTTGAATTAACTTTCAGATAATCCTGAAATGTGTATGAATGTCAAGCCAAATCTGGAAATCATTTATTAAAAAAGGCAGGAGATATTTGAAAAAAAAATTATCAAAGTTTCCTTATTTGTCTTTTAAAAATAATCTTTTTAATTAGATTTCCTACAGTTTTAATCAAGTATCCAAAGCCAATATAAATATGAAGAAAAAGGGTCAAAGACAATTTAAAAACCATCCCTTGGAAGGGCAAAAGTTTTCTGTTTGGTTTTACTTTCACAGAGGAAAAAACTACATTCAATTCAGTCAAGCACTGCATTTTCCAAGATTTTGTGGTTCTGGCTTAATTCCACAAAAAAGAAAAACTTCAAAGTTAAGGATCAAGCCTCCAATAGTTGGTCACAATGTGACACAGTTGGGTAAAATTAAGGATGGTAACCCGTTGTGATAGACAGTGGGGAGGGGGTGATCTCTGACCCTGGATTTCCTTTCTGTTGCTGATTGAATCATATCAAATCCCAAACATAGTTAGATGGATTTCTTTTGCTATAATGATAATATGTCTTTGCTTTTTATTGTGGAAGCAAATACATTTTAGAATGTTTGCATATGTGTATTGGTAATAAAATATTTTATACCTCTTAAGATAGCTGCAAAAGCTGGTTCCCCTTTCCTGTTGACCTGTTCTGTGTTTTTTGTATCTACAGTTCTACCAAGCACCTTTTTTTTTTTTTTTTTTAATTGGCAGACACAGGAACATGATCATAATACCCAGTGACACACAAAACAGTAGTATGTTGTTCTACCTCTAATGGGATCAGTATATGAGAAAAAGCAAGGTCCACACACAGAAGCATCTTTAATAAATCCATTGACAGGGCTTGGGAAAGCAGGCAATGTTTTGGGCTCAGAGCCAGTGATGTTTAGTGTAATTTTCTGTAGCATGGCAAGTCAATGGATATGCAGAAAAGACTGTTTAGGAGAAAAAAAAAAAATCACACATGTTGCTATATCTTATAGGTTAAAAATTTTCCATCTCCATCTGTTCCTTAAAGGGAAAATTGGATTTTGTGAGAATATTTTTTCCACAAAAAAGTATCTGCTTTCTGTAGAAAATTAGAGCTATTCATCAGAAAGCCAAACACCTGCAAGCCAAATATTTCTGGCTGAAAGTATTGATTTGGAGTGCTGCTGCCGCACCTCTTGGGAGGATGGCAGTTTGGTGCTTCATTTCTATGCTCTTTGTGAGGGGGCTCACAACCGCCACATCTTTGCTGCCTTACATGGCTGAGCCCAAGTAGGGACAGGAGCTCATGCAGCCAAATGGCTGCTGCATGTGACAGCAATGCTGCTGGCGAAGCACAACTTGGATGTGAGCTGATTTCTCCCTCCAGTCCTGTGGCAAGGCTAGGGCCTGAGTGCAAGCAAGCTGGGGCAGTAGGGATGCTCAGGGAGCTTGGGCTGAAAATGAGCTCCAGGAACAGGCTAAGCAGGACACAGATTCTGATGCAGTGCCACAGAGAACAGCAATGTCTGCAAGTACCTGAATCTACCATTTGTGTGACTAGAGAAATGTTTGACTAGGAGTTTTCAGATGGAACCTTTGTTGTTTCACCATTATTAAAAGAAATCTCTTCAGCCTTTCCAATTAAAAATGTATTAGTAAGCTCAAATAGTTTTTTGAATGTGGCAGGCCTGAATCTGCTCTGTAAAACTCAAAGAGGCATTAATTGGGCAGAAAATTATCTAGAACTGAAGGTTGGTAATACATGAATTTTCAGTCAATGGTTCCATCTAACAACTATTTTTCTTCCAGAATTGTATTTTAGTTTTGGTCAAATTTTTAAAATTAAAAATATTGGCAAAATAAAAGATAATTTGGAAAAGTATCATTTTTGTTCAACCCAAAATATTTATTTAAGCTTCAAAGGAATGGCTTCATTTTCAGTCTTGGGCTGTTTCACACATTTTAAAGCTTTTTTTCTTTTGAAATTTAGGCCAATTCTAAAATGGACAGCAAAAAAGCTTTGTTTTGAAAGTTTTTGGAAGTGTTTTGGCAGTTCTAGAATGAAACACTCCATTTTGAAAATACTAAAATGAAGTGTTTTGACATTTTTTTCTCTGCATTGTTTCATCTGGGACTATTTGCTAAATTCCATTCAAATTCAGGAAGAGTCACACTCCCTCTGAAATTCATTTGTGTGGTATTTGTCAGAAAGCAGTGATTCATTAAGCTGCATCAGTTCAACCTTAAATAATGGGAAAGCATGCTTAATAGGGAATTGATCGTATAGAGCTACACATCTCTCATGCACCTTATAATTAGTACCCTAACGGAGAGCACCCAGCTGCGCGGAGCTGCCGCAGGAAGGAGGCAGCCTTCACCCATCTGGGAGAAGAGGTTGCAGACAGATCCCAGCACCCTGAGCTGGTGCTGCTTCCTCCATTCCATCAAACAGGACAGTCTTCCTCCTCCTAGAGTGTCCATTTAAATCACATGGCTTGCACCAGTATTTCAGTAACCTTTTGTTGAGCTCTGCCTTTCTGCCACTGCCTATATCACTGCTCCTTCCATTGAAGGAAGAAGCTTTGCTGGTTGTGGTAGTATATGTGGTTAATGCACTTATGTTTTATTGCCTTTCTTCATTCTTTTTCCCATTAATGAAGATTGGGTTGAGTATAGTCCAACTGGTTTAAATATTTCTAAAAGCCATTCACCTGCATTAGAAGTAAACAGCTGGCATACCAACATTTTTGTCTTTTCTGGCTGCTCAGCTTCACCGGGGCTATTCACAGCTTGCACTTTACTAAGGTCATTGGTATCACCATCATACATTTCCTGTATTACATGAGGATCAGGTTCCAGTAGTTAACAAGTCAAAAAATATTTCTGGGGGTGGGAGAGGAACTAGGTAGGTAAGTACATTCCACATGTCCACTTTATTTCTGGAATTGCTGCCTTCCTCCATGTGAGAAATAATTGTGATCAAACATAGGTCCAAACTGTGGTGCCCCAGATTTTGCAGTCTGCACTCTGAAATGTCCTAGTCTTCATAGGCCACAGTGTGATGGGACCTCAACTGCTGGCCACTGCTTGGTGCCTGGACTCTAAGTAGCCTCTGGGCCAAAATTTGCATTACTGTAATTGGGAATAGCTCTAACAAAATCAGTATCTCCACATTTATTCTCTTGAAATTCAAAGCTAGATTTGTCCCACTATGTGGACAGGATCCAACTAAAAGCTAGAGGCCAGATTCTTCTTTGACTTATGGGAGAGTAGATGAGATTTAACTCTACTGCAGTTAATCGGGCTCAATCCTCATATGTCTCACACTGATATAACTGTTCTGACCTCAGTGGAATTGATCCTAATTTATGCCACTGTAACTGAGATTGCAGTGTGCATTGTTTAAATTCTGTTGGGTGCGCCTTCTTCCAGGATGGAAACTATGTGCAAACTATAACAGCCACTTTCCTAACACTGAGGCTTGCCATATCTGAAATTTTTGGTGGGGCAGGGGTGTGGAGAAAAGGATATAAAGCCAGTTTTGTGCTTAGTGCTACCTTGTATACTTTAGGTGCTGTAATGTTATGTTAAATTATCAGTGCCTAATTAGGAGAGTAGAAGACTCCTATCCTCTCATCCTGATATAGAGAGTGTGTTCCAAAAACAGGGAGGAGGTAACTTTAGGAAATTGAAAATGGGAACGTGGTGATTCTGTGCAGGCCTTTTTTCATATATGGGCTTTCCCGCTAATTGATTTTTCTTGCCTCTGCAGCTTCTGTTTTTTCCAGCTTTACATATTACATTTCTGAAGCATATGATGAATGGGATGCTGTGCAGCTGAAAGATCACACGTCTCAAATGGCTCACTTGGCATTCTCATACTGAACTGACTGGCTGAGTTGCAGCTCTCTGACAAGGGGACTGGTTGCTTTTCTCTCAGAACACTGTAACTCTTAAATGCAATATAAAGAAGGCTTCACCTAGCAAGACATTATACACTCATGTATATGAGTGTGTCTATATATACACACATTATGTGTGTGTATATGTGTGTATCTATCTATCTATCTATCTATCTATCTATCTATCTATCTATCTATCTGTCTTTTTTTGAAGTAAAAAGCAACTCCGTCTTCCCTTGCTCGCACTGGAAATGTTCAGTTTGTTAGGCTTTTCCCCCTGTTTGAAATGAAATTTGGCCAGGAGTCCCACACACCCTAAGAAATCAAGCCGTGACCACATTAAGCGTGAATGGTAGGGCAAGGTTACAGCATGTAACACTATGCTGTGGTGACCTGTTAGAGGCTGGGAGGTGTGAGGTTGGGTCAGATAACTATTGCAAGTGAAGAGCAAAGTGAAGCTCAAAGCTGCTTTGGCTCTTTACTCTTTCAAGTAGTGAGGAATTTTTATTTTGAAAGCATATTTTGAAAACTTCAGCTGCAGGACTTGTGGTCAACCTTCCAAAATCAAACCAGAATATTTTTTCATTTTACTTACAAGTACACTCATGGCATATTCCTACATATCCTACGATGATTTGAAAAGCTTTTATAATACCTCATGTACACAGTGACTACTGAAAAGAGGCTGAGATGTTCAGTTGCAGTGAAATAAAGCACTGTATCATCCAACCAATAACAAGAGTATGTTGGTGGATTTCTCCTGTGATCAGCTCTAGAGTTCTACTCAGCAAGAAGCTAGGCATTCTCTTAAAGAAGAAAAAAGATTGATGTCAGGGAATTGTTTACACCATCTATGAACTTTGTTCCCCATATCTTTGTCTTTTCAAATAATGAATTAAATGCAGATAGAAAAAACAAAGACAGTTTTGATTCTGAGACTAATTAATTTGTCTTTGCCTTTTTGGGGGTCATTTTTGATTTCACTTACTTGCTAAACCCAGTAGCCCAAGAGGTAGCACCATTTTAATGTAGCTCTAAAGGGAATTTGGCTTGGTGTTGTAAGGCAGGCTAGGGAAGAGCCTGGTCTTAAAAATAGACACAAGGCACAGTACATGAATCAGCTGCCAGGATCACACTGCAGCAAAATGTGAACTTTGCTTTGTGGAGTGGCATATCTGAAGAGCACAATGAAAACTTTAAAGACAACCAGCTGCAAAAGATCTGCAGTGTCCTACTCCTTTACAGCAGCAAATAGGTTCTAGTGAAGATCATTCACCTACACCAGCTTTACCTCAGTCTGAGCGCATATCTTTGTGTGGAATCACTTGTGAGTTAGCTTTCTGTGAGGAGAGGGCAGTCCAGCTTTCTCACACCTGTCAGTTGTGAAATACTTCAGTTTTTATTGAAGATATCACTGAAGCCAATAGAAAAATAACTTTTGGTATTTGCAAATTTTGGCTCATGCATCATGGGTAAGGTCTAAGTATAATTAGGATTTAGGTGTTTAAAAGGTCAGTACTACAGCCTTACTTAAAAATATAATCCAGAGCTGTACGCTGGGCATAGGTATCAGCTCAGTGGCAGCAGCACACTGACCAGGCAAGTGCCTCAATGCAGCATACTCATTAGGGAGCTGTGTATTTTGCCAACAGAACTACCACCTCTTCTGGGGTGCAGAGCAGCAGGGAATTACTGAATGCCAGTTCTTTGAAGAACTTCTAGATTAGCAGGAGTTTGGAGCACTTTCTGCATCCTAGAAAGCTTAAGATGCTGAGGACATAAAAAGTCATTTAAGGACTGCCCCAGCAGAGGCCCAGCCACTTCTGCTTCATTTCTGATTGACATTAGTACAGCCTCTTCTTAAAACCTCTGTGTCAGAGCACCTCCATAGCTTCCCAAAAAGCAAGCTGTGTCTGAGGCTGATTCTTAGCATTAGAAAGCTTTTCCGAATGTCCAGTATGAGTCCTTCTTGCTGCCAATTAAGTCGTTCTCACTTTCCTTCTTATCTGCTAAGATAAGCTCTTTATACCAGCTCTTTCTGTGTATACAGACTGTTATCCCAGTCATCTCTTCTAAACACTAATTATCTCTAATTATTCAATCTTACCTTTAAGGTTGTATTTTCTAGATTTTTGGTTCTCAGAGTTCTTATCTAATAGCACTCTCTCCTGTCACTTAACAACTTTCTGGAAGTCATGTGCTCATCATTGGACCTGATACTTAAGCTAAAGCCTTACTAGTGCCCAGTACCTTGTCATATGGCTGATTTACATTCTTTCAGTCCCTCTGGTAGGACTACTTTCACCAGGGATGCCAGTGTCTGCTTTCAACATTTAATTAAAAGCAAAGAGGATGAAATGATGCTAAGAGAAGACAGACATTTAGCTGGCATAAACCGATACAGTGTCTTAATGTCTATAAACAATACATTATCTGAGCATGGTAAACCTATCAGGTTTACAAATGGTCTAGCATTAAAACATCCAAGCCTCCTGATCTGTTTCACTACAAGTGCTGCTTCTGCCAACTGCATCTGTGTCTAAATCTAAACCTGCCTCACTGTTGTGATGGACATAAAACCCTGGTGTATGAATGATTCACGCTTGCATAATTAATACCAATTGTTTAACCAGAAGCTACTGATGCATGAAGTATTAAAATCATCTTACATCCAAATACTGCCGTATTTTTTGCTTTGTGGATACTAGTGTTTAAAACTCAGTAATCAAAAGATAATTTATTATTCCAATTCTATTAAAATGTACCAGCAGTGCATTATATTCGAAGTGTCACCAGCTCTGATCAACTCTAAAATAGAAAAACATGTTTCACTAATTTGAGGCATCACAAAATGATCATAAAATTATCCCAATTAGCAATGTAATTAAGATTTACAGGTTGCATAATTTATTTCACACGTATAACAATTGAAATTTAACTAATGAAACCTGAGTAAAAAGTGCTAATTAGTATTTTCAGAAGCAAAAATGTTTCAATAATCAAATTTGGATAGTATCTTATCTTTTTGCTTTCTTACCTTTCTTTGCTGGATTGTTATTCTGCTCCCACATTTTCAGATTTCCTAATCTTCTTTTTGGTTGTACTTGGCTGTGGCAGAAGAGAATGAGGTTTTTATAGCTGAAAAACCTTAGTTGATAAATCATATTATTCCATTCTAAATTGTTCTTATTTTATCCAGCATGGCCCACAGACTTGCTGCTGCATGTTTTTATCTACACCTTGGTCATACATTCATTTAATTCATTGTACATCAGAAACAGCATATTATATTCATGGAATTGAAAGATTTAACAGGTTTTGAGACTGATTACTATAGTCTCAGTTAAGACAGAGTAATTTAGTTGCAGGCTCAGCTGAAGTCTTTCAAACTGGAATGGATCAAGGAATAATTATTCTTATTACAATATGTTTTATTAAAATCAGGCAACACCCTTTTCTGTTACTATTTTTTAACATTTATATAGGAGTAGCATCAAGAAGTAGAGCTCCATTGTTTTAATGATTATACTATCTTGGTCAGGTGTGTAGTAAATCCCCTACCTTGGTATAGTGATGAGAAAAGACAATCTGGATAAATAATTATTCACAATGGAGATTAAAGGGCTTAAAATTTGGTCCCTGTCTGAAAGCTGACAGGGTAGATCATTCCATGTTGCTAAAACAAACCGATATGAAATTGCATTGATTACCATAACTACTACGTAGTCTCTCCTACTGCTATACCCAAAGTCCTTCAGTAGAATCACTCTTCTGAACACTGTTACTACACTTGCTATTTTCACTGGGTTTGTTAATAATATACAATGCAAGAAAACAATACTGCAAGTGTCTTTTGATGTTAGAATTTACTCATCTTCGTGTAACTTCTGAAGTTACACCACACCTCACTGTGGTGAGTGGTCTAAGGAAAGACTGGCAAAATAAGTTTTTTTTTTTTTAATTTTTGTTGTTGAAAGAGGCCTTTATGCTTAAATGGAGACAGCTTACAGGATTGACTTATTGGAGCAGCAGCTCATGACTTGCATTACATTACATTGACAATGTCTTGGCAAATAAGAGACTGACAAATTGTTTTGCAATGAAAGCATAAACTATACAGAATATTGTGGAATGCAGACAATATAAGGAGACACCCTCCAGTCTCCAAGGACTTGCATTTTTTTATTGCTTACACTTTTTTTTTCTAATTTCAGTGCTGATGCAGTGTTTCATTTGGGGAAGTGTTTTTTTTGTTCTACCTCATACAAAGCACCCAGCAATACTCTGAGAGTGACACCACTTGTTCTTGTCAAGTGAAGGAAAGAAAATGGAGACTGCTGAGTTACAGAGTCTAGAAGCTTTTTCTTAGTGGCTAACCTCAAAGACTTAAAGATTCATCCTGCAGAAAGAACTGCATGGTAGGTATTCAGAGAGGTAGTATCAAGGAAAATTCAGGTTAGACTTTAGGTAAAGGTCTACAGAAGTGAAGATGGATATATTTTATCAGGGGAGTTGTGGAATGCCCATCATGGTCTTAAAAAATAAAAATAATTAAAAAAATCTCCCTTAAAACACTATCGTCATTAAGCTAAAAGCAAATACAAAATGTAGATGTGACTGCTGAGGACCTCTCACAGCCTCTTTCCAATTCTGTTTTCAGGGTCAGATTTTGAACTGGTGCTGAATTCCTCACATTTGGGTAGACTATACAGGGCTGTCCATTGGTACTGATTTGTGTTTACCTCCCTTTGGTTGGAATGGGACTTTAACTACTTGACATTCCTGATACTCAGCACTACCCTGTCAGTCTTGTCTTTAATAACATTTCAGACAAAGTAATGTCTTTCAAATACACGTGGAGATAGATTACTAAAAAAAAAAAAATAATTATTAGCATTTGCCATGTTTCAAAGTTCAGCTGTTCTGGAATGACGTGTTTAAAAAGAGTAAGTATGTGACACCAGTTTACTATGCAGAGAAAGATGAAGTTTTTCAACTTCTGTCTTTCAAAACCAAGCAGAGAACAGGAAAAATGGTTTTTCTTTAGCTTGTTGCAAGCAGTAATTAAATAAGTTTTCCACTAAACTTTCAAAACATATGGAAAACTCTGATTCCAAAGAGAAAATAAATCTAGAAAGGTATGAATTAGTGAAAAGGGAGATAAAGATCAAAACAGCCTTATAAGTAAATGTTATAATATAAAATACAGTAACTTAATACTATTCTTTGCATCATATTTTTATATACTAGTAAAGCCTTATTACCTGTTTCTGTGTCCCACTTTCATGGGTTCTTTCATATTCCCTGTTGCAGTAAGCTGTCATCCAAAATACCTGTGGGACTGGTCTCTCCCAAGACAGCCACCATAAGTTGTTCCCTAACTACTGATTTCTACTATTTTAATGGCATAAAGAATTCTGTGTTTTGACATGGAAATTCTTACCGCTCTAAAACTGAATTACAGTATTCATCCAATCATAATATGACATTATGAAAGCAGTTCTTTGGCTGATGCAGTGCCTATAGAGTTGCTTGACATTATTCTGGTAACACAATTTGACTGGATGTATGTTTTGACATCCAGGAAACAGGGACACTGATGGAAACTGATGGACCCAATGTCAAAAGAAGAAAAACTGGCTGCAGGAGGACATCCAGAAAATTAATAGGTGGATTGTAAAAATCCCCTTTCCCAAAGGGCAAACTCAATAAACAGAAGCCTCAGAAAATGAAAAGGCAAAACCAAAGCAATTTTTATATTTCTTTCTTAAAAAATAACAAGGAGATACCAAGGGGAATTTCAGAGCTCACTAGATGCAGGGTGAGGAGTAGTTAGCTTTAACCTGAATAGTTGACATTCAATATTCATATTTCTGTTTCTGTCACAGCTTTCAAGAATAACTGTGTTGATAATGTGGAGTACCTCACTGTTAAGCATCCTTTATCTTGTTCACACTTTCAGTCTTTTTCTTAATTTCTATCATAAACTTTTTCCAGAATGCCATCCTCAGGAGGACTAGCATTTGTAGACATTTTCTGTTGTGGACATTTCATTATGGAAGCCAAGACCTTTTCTTACCTCCCTCAAGTGCCTTTATAAATACTTCTGCTTTCACATTTATAAAGTGTATTTATATATAATCTCCAAAATCTCCAAGATAAAAAAATCTGATTTTGGAATCAGCCAGAAACACCCTTTCACATATTTTATCCATTCTGAATTGAGCATTTGTATGTATCACAGATTGGCCACTTCTCCGTGTCATTGAGTGATAATATGTCATAGGTAAAGGACTTACGACAGGGATTAAAGCAGAACTGTGTTAAATAATGCAGTGCCAAGAATTCAGTATTAGCACAGTCAACAAACTCCTCCAAGTAAATGATAACATTTACATATTTTGCCACCTGCAGACATCATGACTCCCTTTGCACTGACTCCAATATCAGACTATTTTTAAAGCCAGTCAGAAAGACTTCATTATTCTGAGGTTTTTGAGCAGTCTATAAAGTCCCTGAGCAGCAGGTTTTGCAAGCTGGGAGACTGGTGTACCTAATATCATCATATACTTACTGGTCTCATATCCTTCTGTAGGCATCTACTGTTGGTCACTGTTGGATGTAGGATCCATACTGGCAAAACCAACCTTTGGCTTACTCCAGAATGGCCATTCTTCTTGTTCTATGAAAAAAACCCTACAAACAAAACCCAATCAAACAGTCATCCAAAATACTAAATAACAAGAAACAATTTTGTTAGCAAGAAACAATCCTCAAATCAAAATACTGAAAATCAACAAAAAGGGAAAAAGAACTTTTTGTCAAAGTGACTTGGTTCCGTTTTCCTTAGTTCTTGGCTACAACATTTCCATTGGTAGAGTTGCTAAGTGCATTCTATTTACAAATATAAACACTTGATTTTGATCAGCAAAAACGCATCAGCACACTTGAACAGTGTCAATGATGACATAATTACACTCACAATTTCCTCTCTGTAATGATTTTTAAATGTCAGCAGTCATTTTTTGTCTAATTGTAGCCTGCATGTCAGCACTTCCTCTTAAAACAGCATGTTCCTCTCTGCTGGAATTTCACACCTCTCCACTCACTCACTCACTTCACCAGTGAAGATAATGAAGATGATCTAAGGCTCCAGGGTATTTTCACTCCTGTGCTGTTTTACCATTTAACATCAAGCAGGCAGAATAGGGACTAATTTTTTTTAAGTGAAGAGTTTGATCAGTTAGGCTTTAAATAATTGATTGTAATGAACAAATCAAAAAGTAGTCTTCATTTTTCTGGCCCCCTGCTGGTGCTTTGCTAATAACCTCTTTAAAAGTATGGGCTCGTGATAAAAATATTCTCACGTATCTATACTGTAAACTTACTCACTAGAGAAGGCGGTTTACCCTGCAATGCCAGGCAGTCTCTTGATCAGTTCAGTGTTTAACATGGTGCAAAAGCAGGTGACCCTTTCTCTGCAAAGGCAGCCTGTTTAGAGATGTTATCGCTACCATCTCATGCTATGACCTAGAAGGTGACTTTTGAAATGCTATTTTGCATGGTTCCAGGCCTCCAGAGCCCATAGCATAATAAATAGGTGCATCTGGAGTTCATCTCAGAGCTCTCTTCCTCGTTCCATAGATCACAGCCCACATCATCAAGTGTATGGAAGTGTATCACTTGTGCAGTGAACTGGAAGCTCTGCACTGAGGTTAGCAGCAAACATTTTCCACTCATATGAACACACACTGGAATTGGAAACAGGGGCCAAAGAGGCCTTCTTCAGTCCAATTTGCTTACAACTCATCTTCAGCTCTCTGATGATGATTAACTCTGGGATTTAGGAGATAAAGCTTGTCATTTACTGGCCCATTTAGTATCAAAATAGGTGAAGAGCCATAAAGAATGCACACTGTGAAATCAAATCACAAAATAATGTTGAGATGTCTGATAAAAAATGAATATGATTATCTCTGATTACAAATACACACACCCACACAGAGCCTTGTATATCTGAATGGGTCCCCAAAAGATAGATGAATGAATGAATGAATTAATTAATTAATTCATTGAATAAATAATGTGTAGGTGGAGGGTGGGAGTGTGTTTTCTAAGGCCCAAGGTAACATTTAATATGTGTATTCTTGACATCACCAACACATGTGACAACGTATGTACACATACAAACATAGGCACACGTGTGATCATGCATATATTCATACAACACAAATACTGACCTGGTTCTCTTTGTGGTTTATGCTGCATTTTGTGTCCTACACTTCAAACTTTCCTTTTTGACTTAGTGCTTCAGAAATCTTCCGGAGCTGTTGGAAAAGGCAAGAATTTTTAAACAATCACATCCTATGCATTGCAAGATACGTGAATGAGTAGAGACAATCTGAAGAGAGATCCTTCTGAGTCACCCCACTGCCAAGGGATATCCCCAAGGACCATTTCATTAAGGAAACAAAGCAAACCAATGAAACTGACAGCTCAGAAATTAAGAGAAAAAGAAACCAGAATCTCTGATACTTGTAGGAGAATATGAGTGCTGAAGCCAGAGGAAGACCTGCCATGGGGAACACAGTAGGTGCAGCTAGGTTGCCTGCGTCCACCCTTGAGACAACAGGAGTCAAGAACTAGAAACACTAAAAGACTATGCAAGAGATGAACTTAGAATACAAGGAGACACTGATCTAGAACTTTCCTTCTCCCCTACCCTTTTTCCTTTCCCATTTTTATACCAAAGAGAAAAGTAGGAGATATTAAAATGAATTCTAAATTGGAAAAAGGAATTCAGCTATACTGAAACTTTACCACAAAGCTTCCTCTTCCCATGAGCAGGCTCCACTTCTATGCACTGCACTACAAAAAAGATCATCACCTCCCTGCCACACTGCTCAGCTAAAGCTAAACTAAGAAGAGGGTAGGCAAGAAAAGAGCCCTTCCTGGAGTCTTCTGCAGTTCCAGGTGGCTTGTTGGAGGCGGTGAAAAGGATTTTCTTAAGGCTAATAAGGTAGAGGCTACTTTGATGAGCAGGTCCATCTGGTTCCATAGAAAAGAAAAAGGATGTTTACCTGTCAGTTAGACTCTTTGAGGATACCTGCAGAGGACAATGTAAACTCCACACAAAGTTACCTGAGCTAATCCTCAATTACCCTGGCTAGGAGTTTTTGAGTTTATTGTTGAGTCTTGGTATTTTGGTCTGTACTTCAAGCTTAATGAACTACAAAAGGCAAAATGCCTTTCATTCCCTACACACACGCACACCCCCCCCATTTGAACATGAGGCAATTTGCAATAGGAAAGGGGAAATGGAGTTTTCCATTTCAATGGACAAAAACTATTGAATTATTGATGTTACACATAGGAATTGGTAACATTTTACAACATTACAGTCAAGCATTCCTATAGCTTCAGCCAAACAAATAAACACTGCTGAGAGAATGACACGTTGTTCATTTAGTGTCTGATGGTGGTAGGTTCAGCCTGTGGGGTACAGAAGCATTCCCTATACCAACTGAAACAGGTTTATAGCTTTTTAAAATAAGACTGTTATGGACTGTGCCGTTTGGCAGATTATTCATAACTCAGTCACTATATACAGGACATTGACTTCTGCTGCATCTGAAGGTGCCTGACATCTCTTAAAATCATGCCAAAAGTATTTCAAGTTGGCCTCTTAGAAAATGATGCATATTAAATCAGAGACCACATCTGAAAACTTCAGTTGATTAGCTTCATATGAACTTGAATTGAACCTCAACCTTACAAAACAGGGCATATTAAAACATAAAGACAGCTGAATGGTAACCATGACAACAGTACTTCCAAAAAAACGTAAGTATAGCCAACAGTTATATATATAACATGAGGGATAACACATTATTTTGTACTCTTATTAATATCAGTTCACACTGTGGGCATTACTTGTCATCAGTAAAACTGTACGTTATGGAGGTCTTTCCAGATGCCCTATTAATTTACCTTTGATGTTTTTTGCTACTCTGACAAGCTCCATACAAAATGAAGTTGTTCAAAATGTTCCAAGTTTTAGGTTTGGGTACGATATGGTCTCAAAATATTGTCTCAGTTTTAAAAGTCTTTCTTTTGGTAAAATTTGCTGCTGTAACTATAGCCTTTATTCCACTGAGTCATAATATTGATTATAACATTTTCACTTTTTTTTTTTTTAAATTGTGACAAAAAGAGTGAAATTTTTCATTGTTTTGTTTTAGGGAGAGGGCTCCCAATTTTTTGAATAGTTTGTTATATTAAATGAGACTTTATATTATCCAGATGTCTGTTATTTTTCAGTCCTTAGACTAAAGGACCGTCCTTTAGCTTGGACCCTTGTTAGCACTGAAGTAAAATGCTTTACATCTCATTTTTATAACCTATTTCATCCCAACCAGGATGCATTTTGAAACCCCTTTTCTCTAACTAAGTTGAGAAATACAGCCCTTTCCATCACTTTGGACAGAAATATGTTTAGTTTATTTTGAAATACCCTGCCACTGGGCATTTTCCTAAATGAGGATTTTCTAATCTTTAATTAGTATCACAAATACTTTTGCTGCCTGAACATTCCTCCAGTGAAAGGTTGTATAGAGTGACTCACTAAATTCTGCAGGTCCTGTGGGACTATGTGAGGAGCTACACACTCCCCTTTCACATGGTGAACAAAAGCCAAATTCTTGCCTTTTTTTTTTTTTTTTTTTTAGGTCTGAAATGCTAAAGCTATAGGTGCAGTACTGAGGGCTGAATACTGATGATCAGGCCTTCTTGGGTGGTATCAGGGTAAGGCTTGATGTAGCTCTATAATTCAGCTGCCATCTTTTCTTTTGCTATTACATTGCTTTTCTGGCCTCTTATATATTTACTTAATAGCACAGAAACAGTGTTTCCTATTTCTCTGGAGATCTAATGAATTGCAAATACAATGTCCTTTCCCTTAGCAAGACTACGGCATAAATAATTCAGGTAATATCAATCAGAAGCACTACACATATACATAGAATTCTTAAGTATTTTTGTATGTCTGTATATATATATTTATATATATATAGAGAGATATATAGATATATATGTGTGTGTGTGTATAAAATGTAGTCCACTGTCAATGCATCTTAGTCCATTAACTAGTCTGATACATGTCTTTGTGATCAGCCACTTCTATTATATAGCACATTTAAGTGATAGCTAAGACAGCTTTATAGTGCAAAAATCTCTGCTTTTGTCCTAGTAATACCTTTCATTCTTATGTTATCTGTTACAAGCTATGGTAAAGTTTCCCTAACTAGATCTGCAATCATACCTTTTAATCCACTCTGTGCTTTGGGAACTAGACTTGGCTTGCATCTGGCCTGTCCTCAATAGTTGTGCTTGCAGTCTCAGAATAGTGATTTAAGTGAGGCTTACCCATCCTGCAGGAAGAAACCTTAAATGTGATCTGGTGTTTCATTTGTCTTGACCTTCCCTGTCTAGAGAACCTGACTGGCTTCTCACAGGCTAACACGGAGAACTAACACAGAGTGTAAGCTAACACGTAAGTAATATGGATAAAAAAGGTGCCAGGATTTCACTGTAAACTGCTGCCCAAATTAGCAAAATTGTATAGATGCTGTTATAGCAAATTACCTAAGGTTGTAAAGAGACATCCAAACCTTGAATTTGTGCAGCTCTCCTAGTCTTAAACATAGGGGTCTATTTCTTGCCTTTTCAAAATAAAGAGCTTGACAAAGGAAACTTTCCTTGCCCATTCCACTTGCCTATTCCAGGGTACATGGAGTTTAGGTTAGAATAATTCTCAGATAAAGGACTGACACATAGGCAGCAGTTGTTAGGTGTATGAGTGACAGCTAAAGTGACAGCAGCATCTGCCTTTTATTGATTTTTTTTCAGTCTAAATTATCCTTTCCTTAGTGTGTGGAACTCTGTTCTACTTTGAGGACAGCAGGAATATATAACCCGGTAAATCCTAGCTCCATCTGGATGCCCCCCTCCTTTCTTTATCTGGCACTTATTGCATGAATGCTACTATAAAGTTACCACGAGACGGCGCTAAGGGCACAAATGCACCTCATTAATTGTTCTAGCAATGAGAAATTCAAAAGCACTGACATCCCAGAGGCTTTAAAAGACAGGAGAATCATGGCATGAGCAATAAACCCCTGCCAAGCTGTCCTCTTGATGTGACCCTCCCTCTGGCTTTTCATTGAACCTGGGCACCAGCCTTGGGCTCTCTCTGGACATATACTACTGCAGCAGCAACAGTCTGTACCTGCTGCTGGCACCACATATCCTGCAATCAGCTTCTGTAACCAAAGCCCATTCAAGCCATCCAAGAAGTCCAGCCTTAGCACTGCTACATCTTTGGGTGTCACCAGTGCTAACTGAAATGGCAAGAAACGCCCCTTCCTAGCTATCTAGTGCCATCATACTCCTTTCACCTTAAATGCAATTGGCTCAAGAAAACGTGATATTAAAAGCAATGTTAGCTGGGATATGTATGCTGTGATGCTGGACAATCTTTAGCAAAAGGGGATACGTAGAAACAGCAGCACATGCTAAGACACACTTTCTCCTCCCAAGCAAAACAATACTGCCACATTGCACAGAAAACCACTAAGAGTTACCAGCCCGACTGTGGAAGGTATCGTCATGTGTGGCTCTGTGCCTGTGCTGGTCTGGGCACAGTGCCACACTGATGTGTCTAGGATCCACACTAGCTGGGCTAGTTCAAAATCCAAGCTCTCTGCAGTAAGATTTAAATTCTGGTTTGTAGAGAATAGGGCGTAGAGAGGTGCCCTGTCTTATATATAGTCCTCTGTGAAAAGCTACTGCTTTCCAAATGCTTAGGGTCTTTAGGAGACAAACAACAAACTGACATTTCTCCAGTAAATTAGGAAAAGACATCCTTTATGGCTACGGAGGTTCCTAAATGAAACACAGCTGGATGGCTGCCAGTAAAGCCTTAGTATAGTAGTCGGCTAGGGAACAAGGATGCCCTGGCAACCATGCGTTAGCAAGGATGCTGCATAATCTTTAACAAACTGTTGTGAGCTAAGGCTGAGGGTGGAAGTGTGTGGGGGTGTCTGCTTTCCAGAGATTTACATATGAACTGCTGCAGAGGAGAAGGTCAGTACTCTACACTGATGGAGAGCAATGCTGGAGCAATGGAGTCTTAGATGTTTAAGGCTCTTTAGCAGGTGTATTTACTCTTTCTTGCATTCGCCCAAAGCTACAAAACGCAACAAGGTGCCTTACCATTACGGGACGGAAGATCTAAGGGAAAGTAACAAAAATTAAAGCTTACAGTGGGAAACGAGGAAAAAGATGGCTTATGAACTGTAATTGCTTTAGACTGCACCAACATCTGTTTGATCCCTGATTTAGTTTTGTTGTTTTTCCTTTGTGGAAGTGCATCGGTGCACTGGTAGTTAAGGAATAATTACAGGTTTATCACAGGTACCGATGGTTTCTCTTACTCTCCTAAAAAGCTAGATCAGGTCACTTCTTATACGCTGAGGAAGCGAGGTAAGTTCTCTTCAGACAATCACTACACATCACTTGATGACCCCACCCTAGGCTAAAGGTCCCTAGGGTAAAGGATTTATTGTTTTCATAAACCTAAACTTCTGAGGAAGACGATAGGGCCAGACTATTGTCTTAAATAAAACTGCAGAATACTACTGGTGTTGCAGCTATTAACTGAGGCCTTGTGAGCGTGTTCATTAATTCTGCCTACTAATGACAGCCCAAAATTTACACCAGCTCTTTGTGAGGTGCAGGTGAGGTCTGATGACTTCCACCACCCTGCTCATGTGTTCAGCTGAAGCTCTTGTAAATTTTTGGGTGATAGGAACAGCCACTGCTAAAGAGCAGATGTGCTTCATGTCACAAGAAACTCCAGTTCATTGGGCAGCAGAATAAACACATGGGCAGATATCATGTGTTTCACAAAGATGGTGTAAATCTTATTATTTCATACTACTAGCTAACATTTAGGAAATATTCCCAGAGAAATCATTATAAAGTTGCTATAGGCATTATTATTGCTAAGTCTGACAGGAACAATATGATGCTCTATAATCTACAGAAATGCTAATATTGTTTTATTTCTTGAGAGTACTTATGTGCTTTATAGAATTTCTTGTCTATTTTTCTCTGTGTCATCTGATCTACAGGAACTTTATAACACCGACGTTTTGGGATTGGTTTTGACTGTCTTTTTTCATGCAGACTTGTATAGACGGTTTGATAATGGTATATATGTGTGTTTGAATTAAACCCCTAAATGCTAGGGGAGGAGATCAGTTTGACATGGAACTCAATTGCTGTTGTTTTTGTAAGGCCTGCTGGATTAAGAGTGTTTGAGTATATCTGGTTGACTGAACTGTTTCCTTGAGGAAGTATTCATTCAGTCAATGTCCTGAAGGGTTAAGAAAACAGAAACCCATAGTTTTACTGACTTGTTGTTATGTACGTTGCCAGGGGAACTGTAGCTGGAATGTTTAAATGTGTTGTTTCTCCCCAAACCCACAGGAGTGGAGCTTGAGTGTCTTGGTGTGCCCTAATCCTCACAATTAGCTTCTATGTGGTGAGGGGTTTATGGGGCTGAATCAGATTAAAGACTCGTTAGAGACAGTAGGTAACATTCCCACCATGCTGGATGGAGTGGGTTTAGCATCATATTCATTACCTATGTGAATCACAACCAAAAGCAGAAAAGGGAGTATACCGAAAGCCTCCCTTATTGCTTCTCCCTGAACCCCATGGACTTCTTTTAGTAATACACATTATAGAAATGAATGATCTCTCAGGAGCTTTCCCTAATATTTAGGTAAGAGAAATCATGAGGCTGAGTGATCTTGACGCAGATCTTCAGTATCTGTACTGTTGTACCTCACATGTGATTTAACTTCACTGGTGTAAAACTGGAAAAAATTCTATTGAAACTCACTGTTTCAACAGAGGAGGCAAATTTTAGCCTTGTTTCCATTTTAATAGTTAGGGTCTTGGACTGTGAACAGATCAATCTGCAGAAACTCTAATCAAGTCCCCCTCATTGCCAGATCAATTGCTATAAGAAAAATACATATCTATATGTATCTGTAGAGGTCAACTGTGACTTAGATCTTTCAAGAAGATGGGAAAAACAAGGTTCAGAGCCCTCCATGGTGCTATCACTCTCAAATGCTGGGCCTATCTACCATTATGCTTTTTTCATGAGCGGCTGACAGCACACAGTTGAGTCAAAACTAGCTGAGCAGCACTCAACCCCTAGTTGAGTCAAACCTTTTTCCAAGCATAAACCGACACACAATTTGACTGATTTATGTATTTCTTCTGGTATGTGGGAGGATCTGCATACAGAGAAATGCTTTCAGTTTTGCACTTGTACCTCCTCTATCACTCAACATAAGGTTTTTAATACAGTCCAAGATAATTCTGTCTAAATATAATTTAAGCCATTTCTTGTTCCAATGGACATCGAAAACACAGATTACCTCCTTCTTTGTAGCTGCCCTTCAGGCACTTGAAAGCCCCATGCTTTCCCAAGGCATAGTTTCTAAATACCTGATGATTCTTGTTGCCTTCTATGGCTCCTAAGCAGGACCCACATCTCTCCTGAGACAGATAAAGGTCTGCTGGGGCAGTTTACACACATTTTATCTGTGAAAGTCCTGTGTATACATCCTACTGGGAAGTTTCCTTTTTATGTTCCTGTTTCAGTATGACACCATTGACCAACAGGCTTGCTTTCTGTACCCAGATAAAACAGTAAGCTTACACTTCAGCATGTACTGTAGTCCTCATCCTCCAGTTGTCCAAACTGGGAGTCATATGAACTTCAAAACAAGGAAGGAAACTGATTCACACTTGGATCTTCTACATGCAATGATCTCAAAACTTTAAAGTTCTTAGATTAATAAAAAGTAGGAAACCAGACCCATATGATCAGTGATTATAATAAAGTCCTGGGGATTCAACGCGTCCATCAGTGGTCAGAGCCAAGCGTCCTATTTCCACTATGGTCAGAACTAGCAGACAGTGCTGAAGCTAGCTTGGGTGTGCTGACAGCTCACATTTTCCAACTGTGATGAATTTGATGATTTAAAATAAAAGAATAAAGAAGTAAAGGCCAGATCTTGATCAATGATTTCTGTGGCTTTTACTCCATGTCTTTTGATACTGTGACGCAATGAAGGGCAACTCACAAAGCATTATTTTTGGTTTATTATACTACCTATTTTTCATGAAACTCCTGCACAGGTCAGTTTGACCAGGCATTTCTGCACACTTCTGGAAGTGTAATGTAGGGCTGGACTGAGGTGCATTGGCAGGAGTTGAACATGGCTCGCCTGCAATCTCTGTGGCTTAGGTTTGTACTTAATCACCCAGATTTATCTTTTTATTTAAAATAGTCTCTTAGAAGTCTCTTCAGATATCTAAAATCTTCTAAACTGAATGCATAACAGAAGCTCTAATATGAGCTGAGTTTGCTATGTAAAAGACAAAGAATGGACAAAAAGCAAGGGGAAAGTGTAACCAAAGCCCTGCACTCCTCAGAAGAGTTAATTCTGCAGTGGGTGCTAAACTCTAGAGCCCTAAAAATATATGGGGCACTCCTTAAGTCTGTCTTTTTCTTGCCTTTACAGCCACAAGGTAAGGATGAGCAAAAATCTACCTTTTTCCTTTTATTAGGTGCAGGAATCTCTTTTGTTTTGGCACTGCTTCTTTTTGTCATTCACAAAGTTTGTTTTTCTCTCGAGGTTTTTGGGAACTTTTTATTTCCTGTCAGAGCGTGGAGGAGAAAGCTGTTCGCGTCTGTAAGTTATGCACCCCTTACAGTGCCCCTTAGTTACACAGCACAAGGAAAAGAGAAACAGAATCCATGGCATCGTGCAGAAATGCTGCACTATATAGTTTGCCCTGGTTAAACATTCCCAGAAAGGGAATAACACAACACTGTGGAGCTCTTGAATGTCTTTTGGCCATTGTGCTGCAGAGGATGCAGGCATTTAGGTTTAAACCGAAACAGTGTGAGATTCTGGGCAAATTGGTTTTCAGAGCTGAGCTACATAGATTAGAATTATTGCCTGTTTGTATTACTACAACACTATCTCCTCCATGCTCGAAATGAGTGGAATCTAGAGCCTTTATAGCTGTGGGAGAATTTCAGTTTGATTTAGCCACGTGCCCCGGTCTTCACCCACCTTTTTTGATCTTTGTCCAAACAACTTAAAGTATGCCCACAAAACAATGCTGAAAGTCTTGTATGCACAGAACTTTTGTAGTATGGAATTCTGTCGGTTTTTGCCTTGTATTCCAGATATTCAGGGAGATATCAAACAGGAAAGGAAAAATTCGTATTTCAATCTCATTTTTCAAATCCTGCAAGAGGCAAGGGTTGCATTTCTAGATCAAGTTTGGGATGGTCTCACTTTCTCCTTAGCACCCATCTTTAATTCACTTTATCTTGCTCTAAAATGTTTTGGCAAGGGAAGCTGAGCACTGAATCTAGTCAGGTCCTTACAGCTGCTGGGGTTTTTGGAATGATACCTCAGTGCATTCATGACTAGTGGTCCCTAATCTAATGAGAGAATGGATCAAACCATTGGATCGAAATAGCAGTTTACATGAAATTTGAATGTTTATCTGTATTTTGTGACTAGTGTCAGATGCTTTTTCTTTACTGCTAATATTTGAACCTTGCTCATTCCTATGCATATGCTTTAAAGGTGCACCTTCAAGATCAAACACTTCATCTGCTTATAGTTATGCTTCTCCTTAAAGCATCATGCAGTCCTTAACATTGCAAGGACCTTTCAAAACTAACATCCCCATCACAGGCATAGTCCATGCAACATGCTGGATGATAGAGCAGGTTTTGGTTGTGCATAAAACTATCTGCAACTGGCAGGCAGCAGGATTTTAACAGTGTAAACAAGAAAAAAAAAAGCCCTATCCATTAAAAGTGCACATTGGAATTACATGGTAGCAGAGAACATGCTCCCACAGTAAATGTACTACTAGTTAACAGAAAAGCCCTTTTCTGATTTGTAAATAATATTATTGTAAACTATGAATTATGAGTTATCTGCTGTTCTGCAAATTAATAACTTTATGTTATGTTCAATTAATTATTTATAGGAAATACACAGAGGTGAGCACTCATACAACAAATCAAACCTTTCAGCACAGTCAGATGCTGGGGATGCTGGCATACATCTTACCTTTCTGCAGAGGCGGTAGCTATGTCGAACAACCACCACAGAAGAACCCACGGCCTTTGGTTAGCCCCTGCATTTTTACACTAGGATTTGTTCACTTGATATAAAATGGTAACTTGGGCAGTCTGAGTCAACACTACAGGGGGCCTCTATAGGGGGAAACACAGACCCTAAACATGCTCCCCAAAGCTCCCTCAATTGGGTTCAAAGAATGCAGTTTTAACCAATCCTAAGATGAAACCCCCACCAACTTTTTACAGAGGCCACCCTCTGCTCACAAAACCTAGTCCCTTCCCTGCAGGCATTCAGGATCCTTTGAAATGGAAAATTTATGCTGTACTGAAATAGTTCATACTATAATAAACAACTAGTGCCATCATTCTGCTGGTATTCAGAGCGCAATTAAACCTGAACCTCATGTGAGCACTCCATTTGGGGTAGGAAGGTGGGGGGGGCAGGGGGTGGGCTGACGGGCAGCTCACCCCCATATAGTCTTTCCTAATGCAGCAGGTTTTGTTGCTTATCTCTGCCTCCCCCCTGCCCCGCAGTGAAAAAGCCCTTCTCCCTCCCTACATTTACATGGGACACAGGGGCTTGTGGGTGATTATATAACTTATAGGTCAATTTGTTGTTTGGGCAGAAGCACTGCAAGAATTTGGTATGTTGGCTGAAGCTGTTTGTTTGCTTAAGTTCTCAGAGTTCAATGAGGTCATTTTCTCATCTTCCCTGTGTTTTCTGTATTTTCCACAGACCTGCCAGCCTCAAACAACACCCTCTTTCTTCGCATTAGAAATGGAAACACGTCCTCTGCAGGAATTTTCCACTTAATAGCTCCTGCTTTCCTACCGGGGGCCTCAGTGCACCACCACTGCAATGCTGTATTTCTTTCCACTGCAGTTTGACATTTTGCAGCCAGAACAACGAGCGGCATTCACTCCATCCCGATTTTTGAAAAACATCTCTCTATAGGTACACAGAATGCACCCAGTGCAGCAATCACCAGGGGGAAATGGCAAAGGTATTTAAACATTATTACATGTCACTAAGGATATGACATTGTCTAGTACTAACAATCTTTTATACAGTCGCTTTCCCTTACTCCCCCGTTCCTCCCCCCTCAAACCCTTTATACACACACGCAGACACCAAAGCCTCTGTCCTGTTATATGTCCTCCCATTACCAGCCAGTCTCATCTTCTACACTTGATTATAATTGTTTGCCTTTGTAAATTATTTCCTTTACATAACATTTGCAAGCTGTGTATCAGGTCCTGACACTGTGAGGAGCAGAAATGCAGATTGCAGATAATCTGGGCAGTAAACAAGGAGCCTGCTTTAAAATGCGCAGAGTGACCTGTCTGAAAGCAGCAATATTTGCAAACTGTTTACTGCTGAGGTGCAATGATGTCGTCTGAAATGCAGCAGCCTGAAGATTGGAGCAAAATGGGATCTCAGACACTCGGTCAAGTACAACATATAATATTTTTTTTTGTTGTCTGGGTTGTGCTTTTTTTCAAGTTAGAGCTGTATTATAAATTATTAAAATCTGATTTCTAAAAATCTGTTTGCTGTGTCTGTGAAGTATTTATAAATTCCTTTACAGGGAGATAAATGCATGGAAGTAAACATTGTTTGTTGCTAGAAGGAAGGTTTCCCCTGTCTGCGCAGTGGTAGAGTCTCAGACAGCAAGGTCCCAGTAGGTCAGACTGGCACATTGAATTGCGTATCAAATGAAACTGGTATTCTGGAAAAAGGGTGGAAAGAGGAAGAGGGGTGTTAGTAAGGAGGTTGCTGAGGCCAGAAGGGTCGGCCACTGAAAAACAACAAGGAAAAAAATAGGATTGATGATTTGCAGGACACCTAGGGTATTTCTTTCAGGGGGTATTACTTCCACTTTTAACCAGGAACAAGAGCTAGTAGAAAAAAAAGCGGCAGGAGCTGACAGCTTTGTGCTGATCAAAGGGACATAGCATTGAATGCCTGCCTTTGCTAGCTATTTATTAGAAAGAGAGAAGGGCTCCTTTGCCATTCTACTTGGGAGAGAAGGGATTAAAGATCAAAAAAAAGAGGGGGACTGGTCTGACTTCTTTGTTCAGAAAATATTTCTCTCTCTTTTTTTTTGTGTGTGCCATGCTGTCCACTATAAGACAAAAACACCCTTTCTTTTTATAGCATTGCTGCCTTTCTTTTCTCAATGAACAAAATTTCTGGTGATGACCAATTCCAGTAGCATTTTTTTTTTTCCCATTAATGTAAAGAAGGCCATGTTTGGGAAAATTAGTTAACTGTCTTTTAGCCTGATTAACCTAGGAAATAAAGTTTAATGCACCACTGGGATTCTATTAGGATCATCAGTTCATAGAGATAACAGTGAAAGGTGTTAAAATGCACTTCACTAGTGCAAGTGATCTCATGTTGTAAAAATGATTATCCCCAGCAGAACAGGGAAGGATTAAGGGGCCATGTCTACATCTGGGAAACTCTGTAAGTGTTTTATTAACAGTAATACATGTATTAATCACACACACAAAAAAGGCCCATCAGGATGGTGGCAAATGGCACAGTGCATTAAAACTGCTTTCTTAAGTCAGTGAAATGTGATCATCTTTATTCCTAGAATTGCAATAAAGCTGTTAAGCAGTCTGAAATGGGGAAAAGCCCGCTTGTATGATTGTGGATCATTGTGGATTACCTGTCATATAAAAAGAAAGGCTGTTACCAAAATAAGACACTCCCATTTCAGAGACTTTGAAGAAATGTGGGATAAATTTGGTGTTTTAGCTCTAAATCAGTTGAACTACACTTCATATGAGTTTGATCAGTGGTTTAACTGCTCATTTATATTCTTATTTCTTTTAAGGGGATCAGAGGAGAAAGTCTAACCACATCTCATGCTTTTGTTCCCCCCTCCACTCCTTAGTTCAGGTTGCTGCTTCCTAGCACAAGTGAGAGTAAGGCTAAATGGCTGTGCAAGCAAGGTTGAGGTAGACACCAATGAAAAGAAATGTTGTTTACTAGACACATGAATAGCTCAGCAGATGAATACATGGGGTTTGAGACGAGGAGCATTTTCCACACTTTCATTGAATTTCTACTTGCAGTCCTTAAATTTTGTTTCGGTTTGAGAACAGCCACAAGTATCAAAATGAAACCTTGCCAAATATATTATTATTTTATAGCAAGATTTTTATAAAGTCTATTACCAGCATTAGATTAGCAAAGCAAATACATGGAGACAATCTTCAGGGTCTTTTCTGATTTCCAACCTTCAGCACCCCTGAAACAAATCTAAATCCTTTAGTGGAGATTAGGAATGCAACATTTGGAAAAGTCCTCATATCTCTGCTGTAGTCTCAGCTATGGTATGTTTGTTGACAATCCTCATACTAGAGTAGCATATAGCAAAGTCTTGGTAAAAAACTACTTTAGCACCATGATAGGTGTGACAGTGAGACAAATTATTGACTTTATTGCTAAAAATATTATAGTTATACACATTCAAATCCTGTCAAGCACTTGCCTCTTTCATTCCTGCATTAAACAGTTCTCTTTCAGTGGATATTTGGAATATTGTATATGTCTATCACCACAGCAGTGACATTTGTTATTTTGCTCATCAAAATGCCACCTGCCTATCAAGATATCTAGGATAAGTAGGACTGAGAAACTTTGTTGAATCATGCACAGGCTTTTTTCTGCCAGCAGATGTATTACAAGAGGCACTTACATCGATGTGAAATAGCACAGAAGTCGGCTTTCCTGATTGCAGTGTTAAAGGAATTAACATTTACCTTAAAAGGATATTTCAGTAATTGCTTCACAACATTAAGGGGACTAAGGACTATTAAACCTGTCAGTCCCTGACAATGCAGGATTGTTCTTATTGTAACTAGTGTTTGTAAAGGGTTTTGAAGATGAAGAGGACTCTGTAAACGTTAAGCATTATAAGTACTATAGTATGTTGAGCTAGGACACTTGGCCACCCTAAAAGCCTGAAGAAAAACTTAACTGAGGGCCTAGTAAGTAGCCAGGTGACAAAAGAGGCAGGAAATAAGGATGCTAGATAAGTGGAAAGCGAATTCTAAACAGAGAGGCAAAGAAGAAATTAAAAGCCAAGCCTATAAAAATACAGTGAGGTTTTTAAAAGCGACACCATTATGACAAATGATCAACACTGTTTCAAATATACTGTATTTCTCCACCCATCCCTGAATAGATCTTAAGTACCCTTCACCGCCTTGGAGTCAGATTTCAAGCCAAAATGTCTGTGTTACTAGTTTTGCAAGTGCTACCACTAATTGAAACCACATAATGTTGCAGATCTGAAATAAGGCAGGCAGGGCATCCCTGCTGAAAAGCTACCCAGCAGGACAAACCCTTTGTTCTCTTTTAAAATGAACTAATTCAAGGGAAATGTTGTCTAAATCATTACTTATAAATGTATGCAGAATTTCCTCCGCACCCCTTCCACCTCCCACTATAATTTTCCTGGTTAGCTATCAAAGGACTTCGCTATTCTTGTAAATGGCAAAAATGGTTTTAATATGCACACTTGTCATGTCTAGGTGTATAAATTTTGCTTTTGCAGGGATCTTACGTGGCACATATTGTGATCACCTGTGGGTAGGGTAGTTAATTAGCAGAGTCCAAGTCCTATTTCATTTCATTTATACCAGAGTAATTTAAATTAGGAGAATGGTCACAGCCACACTCAGTAATTTAACTCCCTCCTTTCAAAGCTGGTTTAGTAATTATATTTTAGCTGCATGTTTTAATGAAGCTTTTACACTGCTTGTTTTCCTGGACCATGTAAGCTCTCTCCCATCCCAGCTCCCTTGTTTTTCCTTCTGGGTAGTGTTAGCTGCATTCCTTTAAGAAATTAGAAAGGTTGCAGCTGTCATTATTTTGTCAATCATAAAAATCTAAGACATGAAAAAAGTCTTAGGAAGGCAGGGGGGGGTCATATAATTTCTGTTGAGAAAACAGGTCGTTCCCCAATACTTTCACTTGACTTAAAAGAAAAGGGTAAAATATGGACTTCTGTTATCAAAGCTTGGATTTCTAAGTACATCACTGTGATGTGTGTACATAAACATCCCTTGATACCTGGGTTTGGAAACCCTTAAAAGCCACCCTCAACACTTTTTGGGAAATAACTAATTATATAATTTCATACTGAGCCCCATCATAATTAAAAATGTTGGTGCTATAGCAATCATTTAGCTGCATAGGAATAGATAATCTGGCTGTGGCCCAGACCAAAAGTGTCCAAATCAAAGCATGTTTCTTGTTACTGCGAATAGAAAAACTGACAGTAGCTTATAACTGGTAGCATGTAAATAACTTGTTCACTTGCAGCTTGACAATGAAGTCCTTGCTCACTGTGTGCCCCTTTTAAATCGGTCCTTTTGTACAATGACTTTGAGATTTAGGAAGACTTTCAGGGATGCAAGAATTTACAGAATCCTATTTTTATTTCCTCTCTGAATAGATATGAGAAAAAAAAAAAAAAAAGAGTGAATTGTAATGTCAAAATTCCAGAAAAACATTTTGCAGTTTTGCTGTTGACATTTTGATTGCAAGTAGCAGACAAATAGGTTAGCACGTGCTTTTCAGTACTCTAAAAGAGCTAGCCTTTACTGATGCTATTAGTATTCCCAGTTAACCCTATGCTCACCGTACATGCATGGCAGTTTAAAATGAAATAACCTCAAAAACTCCTACCAGTTTCTGTATGTCTGCTACAGATTATACACCAAAGATCAAATTTTTAACATTTATTCATGCTAGAAAATATTTTTTCTATGTGTGTTTACTTGACTAAACTTAAGTACTTCAAATTATTTGATACTTATGAAAAATTCCTTCCTGATCATTGCTTATCTTGTTTGTGTGTATGGAAGCACAAATCTCAACAGTTACATCACTTTTAACTTAAACAGCTGGTGTCAGTCTAATTATTTATTTTCTTGAGTCCATGGCCTTTGGAGACACAGATTTCTAGTCACTGGTTAGCCTTTGAGTAGTGGGAAACCTTTTGTGAAATATGGGACTTCAGAGGAGGAGGGAGGAGTTTTCTTTAGAATAAGAAAAGTGTCTCTGGATTTTGTTTGAAGATACAATGTATGATTAATGATTCTCTATTCACTGGAAAACAGTAACTATTGCTAGCAAAACGAAAGTACACCAGGGTAAAATGCAGCCTAACTGAAAAAAAAGAACTGAGGCTAGGAAATGCAAGGATCAACCTTTTTTTTCTGGGCAGCGAAAAGCAAAGTGTAGATGTATTAGGCTTAAATTTCCAGTGGAGAAGCCAGATATTTTGTTGCTTTCTATCTGCTAGATAGAAGATGGGTCCTGAGCTCTGCCAAGGGTTGCATGTTGTTTGTCTGGGCTAATGAGTGAGTTATCAAAATACAAGATTTATGACAGCAGTCAAGGAATTAATGAGCAGAATTATGAGGGCTGAGGAAGCCTTTGCAAATCCCCAAAATAGAGAGAAATCTCTGCTTGAATCATGTTCTGTTGTGAATTGGTATGGCATCTGCTGCTACAAGTCTAAAAGTGGAATGAATAGACAAAGATTTTCAGATGTACAAGCTATGCTTAATCACCAAATAATAACAAATAGGAACTCCGCAACAACTCTCTGAGATCATGCTCAAATTAGCTACACATTCAAGTTTCAGAGCAACAATTTCCTCACTTCTATTTATGGGAAAACTGTAGTATATATACCAACCACAGAACTTCCTGCATCACATGACACGGATGATTTTCTAATTGTCTCACCCTCTATATTGCTTCATGCATGGTCCCTTAGGAGCTTTTTTTTTTCTTCACTGCAGAGCTCAATGAAGCTCACTGTAAAGCTATTCTCAAGAGCACCTCCTGGCCAACTTCTGGGTGTGAAGGACAAAAAAATTAGCAGGAGATATCGTGGTGCCTAAGAAAAATGTTTTTTTCTGTGAGACTTTGCATATTAATCCTAGCTATACCTATCTGCTTACGGTGTTTTCATGACAAAAGTGTCAGGAGAGCTGGAGGACTTTGATTTTTATATAGTGTTTTTCACAACAAAATTATCCTAGTAGATACAGGCAAGTTATGAGTGTTGTCAGGGTCTGTTAAGTGTGCTTACTGAGTAAGCAGAATAGAGCAGTCAAGTTGTGGTTAATGATAATTCACATGAAGCACCAGACAATGGGAACTTGTTTGAGTGAGAGAGTAGGAAAAACTTGGCCATAGATTCAGAGTACATCAGTATATCCCTAACTTTTTTCCTTTCCTTCTCTCCTCTCTCACCAAAACTCCCTCTTGGTTCTTGGAACTGAAGGAGTAGCAACCTAAATTTTACTTTTCATCAGCTCCTTAATGTGCCTTTTTCTCATTCAGCCAGGCATAAAATATTGCACTTTGCTGCATAAAGGATGAAGTGGTTTAGGAGTAGATTTCAAAGGTATTAGACACCTGAACAATGCAGTTAGGATCACAGCAGGATATTTCAAAGGTGAAAGCAGAAGGTACTCAAAGGGAATTATGAGCTCTTCTGCTTTTTTATCTGCCCACAAGAAAGAAGTAAAACAAAAAATATCCTGCTGCATTTTCTCTTGAGGGTCACTGGCCCAAGAGCCATTTCCAGAGGAGCAGTCCTGAATCATTTATGTTAAGAGGAACCTAGAGTAGTAATTGGAAGCAGTAGAGCTTCTTTTACTATTTCAGAAGAGATACCAGGCCCATTGGAGTTGATATGGTTTACTGCAGAACAAGATGTATCTCCCAGTACTGTGGTAGAACCCCTCCAGCATCTCTTCACAAGATTGCCTCTAAGGCCCCCAGATAACACTGTGCTAGTGACCCCCATTTACATTCTGGGTATTAATAAAAATAATTTAAGGCTCAAAAAACCTCAGACCTGCAGCAATTAGTCTTTTAATTCAAATGATGCTCTTTGACTTGCTGCCTGAACTATCTCTACCCAATAGTTTGATATTAACACCATGCTATGGGTCTCTCCTGAAGAAGCTATTCTGTTTTGTATGGAGCTCTACCGTAGCCACTGAGAAAAAGAGCATTTGGACATTTACCCAATATGTGGAGCAGTTGGGTGCCTGGCTCCTTATCAGCATCAGTACCGATACATTGGCATCTAATACAAAGTCCTGGCCAGACACCCTGCCGCCCAGAATCACCTGATTCGCCTGGGGGTTAAAAGTTTCTCAGAAAGTAAAAGGCTCAAAGAGAGTTTTCTTACAACACAGGAGAGTGATGTGGACATTCCTGGGTTTTTCACTGCTGAGAAAGAAGAAATTTTTCCAATTTCTTGCATGTATAAATCATGCCTCTCTGCATTTCCACTACTTGGCTTTAAACAAACAGAAACATAATACAAATTGATGCCTGAAAGGGAAAGAATATGCTTTTTAGAAGACTGAGTGAAAACAAATGTCAGTTTTGGGTCAACTGAAACATTTCATTCCACCCAAAACCAATTGTTCACACAAGTCTGAATAAAAGGTGCTAGAACCAAACCATAAAAGCTATTGCCAGAAACAGAGCTGAATCTGAGTTACTCAGTGCTCTGAGGCTGCCTGGCTAGCTGGTGTCCAGTCACTAGAAAAGAAATAGGTATATTTTCAATTGGTGGATATGAAAAATATAGTATCCTTTTGCCCTTTTTCTCTTCCTTCCCCACCTCCACTGCAGGTGGCTTCATCATATACTGTCCCACCCTCCCTCCCTGCTTTGAGCCACAATTAGCACATATTTTCATAATAAAAATAAGCCTCTCCCTCTGTCCTTCCAGCTGTGCTTCCCACCCAAATTCCCATTATGAATCAAGACAAGTACATGTGTTTAAAATAACAAAAAATATGTCTTTCTTCCCTCCCCAGCCTTGCTGCCTTTTTCCACCCATCACCTCAGCTCCACTGAAATATTTCCTGGAGGGCTTTAGAGTTTCTGCTGAGTTGAAGGCACCTCAACTGTCCAATTTCTGCTTCAGTGTTTTCAGAGCAACATGCAACCAGGGCACTGGACAATAACATCAGGAGTCTCTTTCACGCTTGTTTAAGACAGTCAGATGAAAGGCGCAAAAGGACAAGACAAACCGGATGGAAGCCCAAAGAGAGGACAGAGGGGTGAAAGCCGTACTTATCTTTGTGAATCTACAGGGGTTTACACTGCAGAGCTTCCTCTTCTGACAAACAGGGCACTGCAGGACCACTCCTGGTTTGAACATTAGTAGCATGGAGCATATGTAAGCATGAAGGGGAGGAAGAATATCCTAGCTGGGCAGATTGGCATTTGTTGTGCTAGATGTATTAAAAAATATGTGCTAAAGAAAATTATCCATGCAGGAGTCCCTTCACTATTCCAGCAGAAAATAAGAGGCTTTCCATAAGTTGACATGGCTTGTCCAGCAGTTGTCCTCTGATATGAAAGTAGGTAGGTTGGTTGGAAATATCACAATATTTTTCCATAAGAATGATAGTTATGTTCAACATCCTTCTCCATGCCTTAGAGCAGCTCCTCTGGAACACAATTAAATCAGCATCTATTGAATACTTTAAAACACTCCTGAACACTATTACTTGGAGTTACAAGTTATCAGTAAAAATGCCAGAAATATTTGAATGATATATGTTTTCTGATAGAGGTTTCTCTTCTGTTTCTGTTCAGTGTTGCATGATTTCCAAGTCAAACACTGTGGTACCACCTCTTCAAATCTGACCTAGGCTTTTTCAAAACAAAGCCTCATGCTTCTCAGCCTTCAACATTCAAGCTTTTATTCAGCCTTCAGCTCACTGCTCCACATGATCAGCTGAAACTGAGTTTTCAACTTTATTTCCCTTGGCTTTTAATGGCAACTGGGGTAGCTGTCCTAAGGAGAAATGATGTTCTAGCTCTGTTAGTTACAAGATTCAAAGCTGGCCTTGCTTGTGCACTTCTCTTTTTCCCATAATGAAAAACACTGAGGATGTTCTCATTTCAAGTGACTTCTCAACTGACAACAGCCATTACTTGCAAGAAGTTGCAAGGATACTGGTTGCTTTAAATGAGCTTAGCAGACTGATGCAGAAAACAGTTATTTTGTGCTCACCTAACCCAGAGGATTGCATTAATAAGCACTGGGCCATAGACATTGGCTCAGTTTGCTGCTGGCTGAAAGGGAGTATTTTGTGCAAAATTGTTAGTGTCTCATATTCTAGAGTTCTCTTTTCCCAGTATCTTACCTCTGTACACAGAATTTCAGACCTGGCTGATGAACTTTCCAATATGCCAAGTGTGAGCCCTGTTAGCAGAGCAGTGGAGGTCCTGAACCCTGCCAAGCCCTCTGAGCCCTCAGAGTGAGCAGCCAAGGCAAGGGCCAGCTCACAGCCACCAGACACATGCCAAAATTGGACCCTGAGCCCTTGGGATGAGCACTCGCCTGGCTTCCCCTGCCTGCTGCATGTGCCCTAGTTGAGCACATGTACTCCAGGCAGGTGCATCAGCCTTTCCTTTTTTAAAAAACAGGGTCTAGCTCAAAATTATTTTCTGTCACTAGGAAGTATTCAGCTCAGTTCTTACCATTAGTAATGCAAGTATTCATAAGAGCATTACTCAGCAAGCCGGAGGGGACATTTAAAGGACATATGGCTATCCTAGTATGTATATCACTATTCCACTGCGTATTTTCATTGCTCTGTGGATGATCGGTATTTATTTGTTAAGGCTTCTGCAGGCTGCAAAGGTGACTGTAAAGAGCTTGCCATAGGTAGGCACCACCTCTGTACGCTGAACAGTTAATGACCTGTCTCCCCGTTTTCTATTATGTGATCTCACAGTCCCATCCACCAACTTTGATGCCTCCACATCTATCAAAAAGTTCATTAGGACAAGGCCAGTTTGATTCTTAAAAAAAATACAGTGGATAGTGTCTCTGCTAGGGATCTGTACTTCTGGGTTCACACTACAGAGGGGTGAATCCTGAGAACATGCAGGCGTCTCCCCTGGCAGAGCTCTCCCTAGCACAGGCCACAGCCAGTTTCAGAGCCAACCACTATGGATTTAAGTTTCCATCTAAAAACATCTTATCTGGTCATTAACAGAGGTCAGAACAGCTCTTCAACCCACAGCATGGTCATTTTATTTCTTCATTCCCTGTACATGTTAAAATGTATTTTTATTCTTCCTAAAACACAGACTGGCTTACCATGAGTGTCTGCCCCTGGAGAGTGAGCGGTCACTGGGAGGATTGCCTGCCTTTCAGCTCGGGTTAGTCCCTGCCCTGCCTGTCAGGCAGTTTGGAGGCAGCACTTACCAGCCAAATGGCAGCTGAGAGCAGAGGGGCGGCTTGGCAAGTGGCACGTGGCCAGTGCATAGCAACCAAGATGGGCCTGAATGCAGAGGGAGAGGGGATTGTGGGCTCTCTATAGCAGTACAGGTACCATATGCTCAGGGTCAGCTCTGAATAGCACGGACAGTTAATAGATCCTTTATCACAGCCAATATTCTGTACTATTTGCACCAAACAGATCTTGTTCTCCTGCAGCTCCTTTAGAAGGAAGCCCTGTCCTGACCCTCTTTATTTCAGGCACAAGATGATGCCCTTAAAGTAGGATGAACATCTGCACAAATTATCTTCACCCTGATCTTGATGCTGTGAAGAACCTTTGGCAACGGGAGTGGTCAGGACATGGCAAAGGACATGATGAGGAATCCCATGATTCAGAGTTCTTGGTTAGCATCTTCTGGGAACAGGGATCTTAAGTACTAGTCTTTCCACCAGCTTTCAGGCATGTCAGAGTGCAAAGACTCAGATAAAACTTGATAATCCTGTAGACATGAGGAGTAAACTGCACCAAATAACCATGAGGAAAACCACACTTGTTTATGCCACATTTACACCTGGTGAGACTTCTTGAATAAAATACTTGGGTTTTTTT
>NW_020799110.1:18961153-19071276 GCF_003259725.1 Athene cunicularia
GGGGGGGGGGGGCAATAGGGAGCTGAGAAACATTACTGTCTAACAGAGGAAAGCAATGGTCTGCTGTCATCTCTCTAATTGCAAGACAGTAGTATCTTAAGGACAATACATAAGATCTTTGGAATGGAATAACCTTAGACAAGTAAGAACCCACCCACAGAGCATCTAATAATATCATAGCAGAGAGATAGGGCATTTTTTTAAAAGTTGCCTTTATCTCTCTCCAAATAGCTGTGCAGATGCATAGCTCAACCTAGCAACTTTGCAAACATTGACACTTGTGAATAGTTGATAAATTCTGCAAAAGCCAATGTCTCTCCTAGCTCTGTGCTAAATGGAGACTGGAATTTATCAGATTAATAGTTAGAGTTTGTCTGTCTCATGCTTAAAGCCAGAGACTTTTTTTAAATGGAAAAAAATGTAAGATGGTCCATTTTAAACATTTTCATATTTCTGAAAAGAGCTTTCATGCTGTTTCTGCAGCTCATGAAATCATTATTTCTGGAGGAGTTATCATCACCTAGTTCACCAGCTGGCCAGCCCTTCAGTACCAGCTTGCCTTTAAAAGAAGGCATCAAAATCAGTGAAGAAAGTGGCAATGATTGTTCGTAGAATTTCCCAATTTAAACAGAAGGAATGAATAAGAATACAAAGTTCAAAAAACCAGTGGTGATCGGGATAGATGACAGGCTGGCTGCCTTTCTTTCGATGCTTATCCTGAAGGTACTATATCAGCTAGTGAAGCTGAAAGCCCTTTGGGACCCAGGATGCATCTTGCTAATGTCTGTAAAGTCCATGTCACATTTTCAGCTCTGTGTTATTATTAAAGCCAAGTTGCAGATTCCAATGCTGTACAGAAAATGAAACGCTTATTAAAAGGAACAGTACTGTGAAGCTCAAACACATTGCCTATCTGCTTCATCCCATTTAGACAGCATGTCCTTGTGCCTTGTTTGTACAGTGTGAAGAATCCCTGATCTGCAGGTGAACAGTCCTTGCAATTGCCCACACTGCAAATGAAAACGTTTTTGCTGCCTATTCTTTGAAGGAAACAAGCGGGGAGGCCCTATAAATGTGTTGTACTGTACTGAGAGATAGACAGTTATGCACTATGAATTTATTTTTGTTAACAGTCAGAGAAATAATGCTAGTTATTTTAACTCACCCTTGGAGGTACTGCTCTGAAGGAATGTGCTAAATGCTATGCATTTCTCATGTGTCTATTTGAATATGAAGAATCAACAGCATGAGGCTACATCTGTTCTAAAAAAAAAAAATCAGTGCTTGGCATCTTGGTGTACGTTGTGCTACAATTCATCAAATTCCTTGCAATGTAGCTAAGATCTACATTTTTAATATTGGCTAGCAGTGCCTCCGTTTTTGGGTTGTTAGCCAAAATTGCCTTACAGATGTTGGTTGTTCTGGAGTGAGTACTCTGTGCTGCTTTGAAAAGCCTTAAATGAAAAATCCAATATTATTTTGGGAGGCACTCCAGAATTATCAATTGCCTAAATACATGAATATTTCAAGTGCTCCTGAAGATAATAGTGCTTGAAAACCTCATGCAATAATATCCTGAGATGTTGCAGAGCTTACTTCACATTATATCTCTTTCAGCATTGATTAAAATATTATTCACTATTCCTTTCAGAGCTCATGAGAGGCTCTGTGAGCCTTTAAAATATCTTGAATTTGGAGTTGCTCAGTCAAGTCAGAAGGCCTGTTGCTCAGTTTGAATATACAGCAAGTTCAGATTTTTTCCAAAGGCAAAAAAAGCAGCACACTATATTTTCTGTGGGTTCAAATTTTGCAAGTCATGACAGAACTTTTAGATAACGAGGCTGGCATAGTTTGAACAAGTGCAGTAAGCAGTGTTTAGTACCACACAGAATTAAATTAGAGTACACAGAAATGGCTTCATTTAAACTTGAAAACCTCAGTTAATAAATAAACAAACTCCCTAAGAGCTCCAATTTAACACAGAAAAACAGAGCCAGGTGCCGATAATTATATCTATGTCAAGCAATACTTTTCCTAGCGGGCTTCACTTTCGGGTTGCAAGGGATGCAACAACCAGCCAGTGCAACATCTGAGACGCACTGTCCAGCCACATTAATTTCACCCAGCATTAGCTATCTAAAACCGGCAGGTCTGAGCTGGTTGTCTGTACTGCCTCACTACTCTGCAAAAAGACTGATACATCCAGAGATGTCTAAGAGAAGGTGCAATGAATATCCCTTTGGAGGTGCTACAGTTATCCGAGATACATCTTTCCCTAGATTTGCTAAACAATGTAATTCAGCTTCTAAACACAAGCAGCCACTTTGAAAGATACGCATTTCTATTACTGTCTTACTGTCAGTCCTGCATGTGGAAGTTTGCATCTGGTAGAATGTGTGTTGCTGAATTCACCCCCAAATGCACAATTCCTATCACTTTTAGAAATCATTTATGTTCAACTAATTTTAAAACAGAAGTTTTAAAGTTGCATCACAGAGAATTTGTGGAAGCAAAATTTTAAATCGGCACATGTGAGGATCTGCTTCATAAATGCTTGAATATGTAAAAAGTACTGTGTGACTTCTCTGATGAGTAACAACTGAGCAGCACAGCTTGACTTTCAAATATTCATAATCAATTCATTAAATAAGGAATGAATGGAAGAAAATTATGATCACAGATATTCCACAAACAGAAGGGAAAGCTAAATGACAATTTTGATGTGTCCTCTGAATATTTTCATGAGAAAACTCTATTAATATTTAATGCATGTATTACCTTTTTCAGTCATCTCTAATTTAAGTGAACTTCATTCTCTGTGAAATGTTTGCTAATAGAATACTAATGCTACTAATCGTTGCTTGCCATACTTGGGGAGGCAGGAGTTAATATTACTAACCTCTGTGTCTAAAGATATTATTCTTAACACTGAATTAGAGAATGTTGTAACCATGTAAATTTATAAACCAGCACAATAGGAATGGAAGCAGTGTGTCAGAGTGAGCTATTTAATCTATCTACATAAATACGTAATCTCACAGATGGCAAACAACCCCAGATTTGTGAAACAGACTGTGAGCAATACTGATACTAGAGAAAAGCAAGTCCCTAAAATGGCAAGAGCTGGGGTGTCTAACAGCAAAGTCAGTACACCACGTTTCTAATTAGCTGGAGTTGCCAAAGACCTGCCTTGAACTGCTAGCTCATTTTCCCAGGTCTGTGACCCACCCTGTGATAGAAGGCGCTGTTCCCTCCCTTTGTGCACCCACTGTGGGCTCCCGAGCGATCCCTGGTGGGTCTCCAGCCGGGGAATCTTCCCCAACGTGGGCAGTTCCTGAAGACACTCCGCCTTTCAGGGCTGGCGCTCCTGAGCCTTTCTGACTCCCAGGCCTTCCAGGACTGAGAGCAGAACTGCCCTCAGGAGCTTCATTGCCTGCAGCCATATGGTTCAAGAGCAGATATTTGCCCCCTTGAATTGTTTTAGCTCAATCCAGTTCAACCCTACCTAATACTCAGGGAACACCCTAGTAACTACGCCTTTGGAAAATTAAAAGCAAACTACGTGTAGGATTCAATGCAATCCTTTGATGCGAGGAGACATTTTGTTCTATTTCATACAACTTCTCTGCAGCTTACTATTTTCCTTCCAAGAGAGATGAGGAAAAAAAACCCAAACATTTACAGTTACCGAAATGTTCATGAAGAAATGAAGGGCAAAGCCATGCATTCACTTGCTAATATAATATATACAATTAAAGGAAGTAAAGGCTTAATGAGTGCACTAAAGAAAGGTTATTTTAAGTGCCTGATACTAATGGTTTCTCAGTCAGTTTTCTGTTATCTGTGGAAATTACTGACTTTGAAAAACAGTGCTTCTATGCAAGTTTGTTTAAAGACATTTAGAAATAAACTTCTATACAATGTTATGAGTGATGGTCCTAGGACAATAAATCTGTGAAGATACTCTAACTGCAGGAAGAAATGCCAGCCAAAAGGGGAAGAACATAAAGAAACATACAACCAGGCTTGCTGCACCGGTGTACTCAAGACTTCATTGAACTGAAAGTGTTACTTTTTAGCCAAGTCCTTGCTAAATTTCTTTGCTAAATCTGGTTTACCAAACATGATAAACTGAACAAATTTCATGTAGATTAACAAAAAGAATAGGATCTACTTTCTATTGGGTTTGAGATGAACCACCTCAATTAATTCCTTACCCATGGCGCCTCTGATGCCAGCCAAGCCTTAGAGGGAGACAGGCCAATGTTTTAGCAGACAACAAAACCTCTTTTCTTAAGACATTTCTTCTCACACTAGCAGAAATGCTCCTAGTTTTTCTTTCATTGTATATTTAAAATCAACCTTTTATGCTTCCTAGGACAACTCCTGCTTCCAAAGCTGCCTCCCTGGGAGTGAGATCAGGTGTTACTGCTGTGCAAGGGCAAGAAGGAAAGGCAGGCACCCTGGGAGCTAGACAAGGCTCTGGCACGGGGCTCAGCAATGCCTGTCGCAGGTGGCATGTGGCAAGGCTGGGAGCTGGGCATCCCCAGATGGGCACCCTGAGCCCATGTGGGTGGGCAACTCCCTCCTTGTGCAGCAGTGAGTGCCCACAAACCCACTGAGGACCACCATCTCCTAGCTCCTACTGGCAGGTTCAGTCCCTGAACTGGGAAGGAAAAATCAGTCTGGCCAACCAGCACTGAAAACATGCCAGAATCCACTCTAAAGCACAGAAAGAGGGTTTTATTCTATGTAATCTACCGTTTTCCAGTCCTCATGCAGTACAGGGGATATGTGGATGCAGGATGGTGGTAAACTTGAACTCTTCCTGGGGGAGGACATGCTGGGAAAGCAATAACCCCATCTCAGAGGCAGATAGAAATGTTGCCTACAAACTGAATACTGGAGGATTTGGGCATTTTTCTACTTCTTGTCTCTAATGCTATTCAAGCATGAAAATGTAATAAACAGTACAGTGAGGCTTAATCCTGGTGTCTGAGTATCTGACAGGCTGACAGTGCTAAACTTTCTTTTTAGCTCCTGTGTGCAACTGATCTTAAATCTGAAGAACTACCGAGTTATGAACTGAGCCACTTTTGTTTACATCAGGTTAGATTTACAGGACTCACATGTACAAATTCTAGAGAATTTTAAGAGATCCTCAAGGTCTTCCCTCTCTCTGTCAATCTAAATGCCAGCAAAATTCCTCTAGAACTGAGAGGTGTTTTCATAGTGCTGCCCTGTTTAAGTACACCCACCTTACCTAGATCAGGTCATATCCAGATATGAATAATGTGCTGAGAAAGTAGGTTGCTAAACAGGGGTTTTATTGTACCAAGTTTTCCTATGGAACCATAACCTTTCCACACATCATATTGCTTGTGAGGGATTAATGGTAATGGCTGCAATGAGATCTGAGGTCTTGTCATATTCATAGGTGTAGAAAAGGAGAGACTTTCAGCACAATGGTTTGGTGGATGACACGGAGCACTTTATTTACAGTGCTAGGACACTGCCGATAAGAGCTAAGCCTTTTTCTCCCCTCTTTCTAGAGCACATTAAGTGCTCTGCTGAGAGCAAGAAAACAAATTAGGTCATTGACCTTTCCCATGACCTTGACACAAATTCCAGTTTGCATCAACCAGCAGAGCACCTACTTGAATGGGACCTGTCCTGTCCTCTCTCTCACCATACCTCACTCATTTCAAAGTAACAGAATAGAAAACCAAAGTTCAGATAAAAAGGAGGATGTTTTTAATAACAAAACCCTCTTGGGGCCTCCCTGACTTAATAATTTAAGGAAATTCAGTTATTTCTTGATAATTCTGATATTTAGCAATGTTGACAGCTCTAATACATTGTAAATACTTTAGATCTTATTGTTAAACCAAGTTACTTTTACAAATTAAGCTGAAAAAAGACAGACGCCATAACTTGTGAGGCTGATATGTAATGATAATAGGGCTTGCATTTAAACACAAAGTGCATTTCATTCCTTCTTGTGCTGCATTCTCTAGTCACAGTGCACCCAAACATTTTCACAAGAATTTTATCTTAACAGTTTGTTTTATGGGTCACCTTGTGTCATGGGAGACCAACACAAATCACTTCTCCCTCTTGGTTAACTACCAGTACTACAGAAACTATAGTTGTTTATATCAAGTTCCTTATAATCAAAGAAGAATAATATTTAGGTGTATGTCTTCTAAAGTACATGGCTGTGTGTGTAAGCAAGAGTTCAATTATGGCCAGAGCTGTGTAATCATTTAGACTCTGGCCTGCAAGATCCAGGGCTTAGGCAGCTATGCAGGCAGCAAAAGGTTTTGCTTTCTGCAGCTCTTTACAAACTGTAAGACTTCTGCAACTGGGAAATCTCCTACATACTCCTTAACTAGCTCCAGTTGTAAGCTCAGAGTAAATAAATGTGTAGAGGGGTTTTCCCAGGAGTAGGTATTACACCAGTGCTAATGAGGGGATAAAACCCATTTAGTTCCACTTCTCTGCTACTAAATCCATGCTTTTGTAGGTTTGCCCAGACTTCATGCCAGTGATTGCTCCTTCACCAGGAAGGAAGCTTGAAAGGAACTGTGAGTGTGGTGTAGGGTCATTAACTGATGAGAAGAAAAATTTTGTAGCTAATCATAATGCAATTTAATTGGCAGAAGTGAAGAGGAGGGTCCAGACCCATGAGTACAGCCACATCATTCAACATACTGTAGGCTACTAGTTGGTTTTGGATCACAATTTGAATGTGTGTGATGACCAAGAAAAAAAATGCTTTCAAAAGTATTCATCACAAGCCTAATTTGGTCTCCTGTAAGTCAATAATGAATTCTTGGATTTCTGTCAACTGAAGCAAAGTTAAGCCAATGCTAAACAGTTTTGAAAGACTCACCCAAAAATCTTATCCAGCAATTCAATTCCCATTAAGGATCTGCCTGTATAAATTCGCAAGCAATGCAGATACACACTTCCAACATGCAATTGCTCTCTCTGCACAAACAAGACAGTGGTTTACATGCAGTTAGCAAAATGGACACATCCCTCATCCTTTTACAAATAGGCATTTGATTTCTTTGCACGAGGAATGGAAGTGCGTGCTCAGCACATACATAAGCCATTGCCCACGTATTTTTGCAGAGAGGAAGAGGGCTAGAATAAAGCATTTTTTGTTGTTAGGTGACTTTCCTTGTTTATGAAGACATCTTTCTTCTTCAGCTGTGCAACCTTAAAGATGAAAGAAGACTCTAGTCCACTGAAAACTTTGTGCTTTGTTTAAGATTATCTTGAAAGTTACTCAGTATTTTGTTGCTCTAAATAATTACGCCAGCTGCAAACCATAAAGATTAAATATATGATCCTAGCCTGAGCAGAAGGCTAATCTCCCACAAAAGGAGATGAGCCAAAGACTACATCAACTGAAGCAGGGATTTCAGTATTGCTCCTCAGTTTTATAAGGAAGGTATTCATATACAATCCTGGCAGACAGACAGACAGATGAGGAAGGATGATGCATGCATGCTCCGTCATGGGAATTTTGGTTGAACTGCATGATTTATCTAAATTTTTTTTAAGTAACAGGAAGAGAAAACTTGATTAGGAGGATGCTGGAAATCAGACAAGTAACTTTTTACAGAAGTGTTGATGACTTTTAAAAATTAATTCAATAGAAATCATCACAGCTATTAATATTCAATAGCTAAGTAAGAGCTCTTTAGAAATAAATAGAGAAAACAGGAGGCAATTCTGTATTTAAAGTAGAAATTACTTATCTGTCTTGTAAGGTGTCCCTGGACACCTGTGCACATTTTCTTGTTGACCAACATTCAATTTCTCATCTGTGAGTTTACCCTAACATTTTCACACCAGAGGGGAACTGCGCTTCTTACTCAGCGCTTGAGCGTCTGCTTCCTCCTCAGCCCCGAGCTGGGGCTTCTTCTCAGGAGAGCTCTACAAGCCAGCTGTGTCTCAGTGGCTCTCCAGACACACCAGGAGGAGAGCTCTGGCTTTCAGCTCCCAACCCATTTTTCAATATGGAGCAGAAGTTTGCTGCCATTCAACTAGATCACTTTCCTCAGCCTTCTTTGTCTGCCACCCCTGTACCATGCATGCTTTGTAAACATTTTCAATCATCATAGCTATAAAAAAGTGAAGCTTTATAGTAACAAAATACTTATTTGTCTCCTTAAGTGCTTGTCTGTAATTCAGTTTAATGATGCTGCACTTTCTTGTGGTCTCTCATTGCCTAGAGGGTACTTTGTATTGATTAAGTCATTGTATAGGTCTCGGTAACAAACAACCACATAAAACGTAGACTGGAAGAGGAAAAACCTTCCTCAGGTGGAAGAACACATTTATCAGAGTAATGAACCTTTAGATTCGGGTAATCATTAAGAAGAAATACAAAAAGAAACAAACTCAGTGCTTAAATAGAAATCTTCATGGAGAAGATAGGGAAATACTCAAATCGTTGTTCTCTGTCCTTTCCTAAACAAACTGACCAGTCCCTTCATAGAATATGAAAAATTGCTCTGTATGTACTGTGTCAAGTCCCAGTGAGTATAATATATACAACACTTACCTAAATTCCAAAATCATGTTTTTGTCTCAGTTGTACTTAACAAATGTTTATTCAATTTTTTTATTTTCAGAGAAATTTATAGGTAATTAATATTCAAATGTTATGTGATAAATGGCAAAAAGTGATTCAATCAGACTATTATGTGTATATATTTAATCAGTGACCTGAGAAATAGGACTTATCATTTGTATTGCCATGACTGAGAAGTAAAATAATCAGAGACACCTTTAATACTTTAAATGGGCAAGCGTTAAGAATTTTCTCCATTCCAGCTCTAATATAAAGAAAACTCTTAATCCTGTAGATTTTTTTTCCCACAGAACAAGTTTTCTAATGTGCTTAGGGCAGTCATGTAAGAAAAAGCTAATGAAGAAAACATGTAAGGAGCCTCAGCAAAATATGTGGACACCATCACCAAAGGAACCCTTCAAGGTTCCCCCCTCCACACGGGGACCAAACCCCATGCCTGACTGCTGGGCTCCCCACAGCAAGCGTGGGAGCGCTGGCATCTCTGATGGGATGCAGGATGCCGGGCAGGGAGCCACCTTGCACAATCAGAAGGAATTGGTATAGACAAAAAGCCTGGGGAAAAGTCTTATGTTACTGCCTTTTATGTACAAGTTCACAAGCCGGTGCACTCCACTAAAAAGCGGTGGCAATTTCAACTTTCCCTTCTTTGATGACAATTTCTTGAAGCCAGCTGTGACTGACAAATTCCTTAGATCACATTGGTATCACTGTCATGCCACGACTGAGACATGGGACACGCTGTCACCCTGTAAATTTCCAACTTTTGCAACTTAGTATAAAATATGTCAACAGACAATATTTTGAGTTCTCACCCGTGAGAGAAGATTATGACTGCCTTTTACTTGACAACATTAGCTTCTAGGTATCTTTATTTTTTGCCCTTCAAGAGCAGAAACTGTGCTGGAAGACACTATGCACTATGTAGACATTCAGGAACCGTGCAAATGTTCTGCTAAGAACTTCATCATGCATAATAGCACTATGTGGGTCTTAAACGCACATTTAGTTTAGACCCAAATGTAAACCCCACTTTGAGGTCTCTTAATTGGAACCCCAATATAGAGCAACTCCCAACTGAGTACTGGCTCTCAAGAGAGAAGTAAAGCCTCTTTTTTTAATTCTGCCTCCTTTTAGTTTGCCAGTGTTAGCACTCACTGGTGAGTAGCTCAAAGCAGTCATAACTAAGGGACTTTCTAAGTGTTTCTCACTGGAAATAATGTTTTGTCCTGATTTCCAGCTCTCACACTATTAACCTCTTGATTAGCACAAACTGAAAAGTGGTATTTAGAATTACTTTTGGACAATGACTAAGTTACCAATTTCTTATGCACTAATGAGATGGATGTGGGGTTTGTGCAGCACAGATCTGTGGACAATCAAAGCTAATTTTTATGGCCATGCCATTTTCTTACTGACATTCATGTTCAACACTCTTATCATATGGTAATATTGATGAAAGACCACAGAACAAGCAAAGTAAGACCTAAAATGTGAATGATGTTGGACATAACTCTATAGATGGTTTCCCCAGAACAGCAATCTAGCACTAATTGCCTCAGCCATACAAGAGGAAATATAGTTTTGATTCAAGGCCTGGAATTCTCTTTTTCAGAAGATGCATGGGCCTGGAAACATATCTGTGTTCCTAGCTGTAAGCATGTGAATAATCCCATTAGAGAGATTTTGTGACTGGTTTTATGCTTTAAGTTAAAATCACAGTAAGTATTTAGAGGATCTGTGCCTAAGGCAGGCATCAATATTGAAAGAAAAAAGCTGGTTAATACACTTCTTTTTTTTTTTTTTTTTTTTTTCACAGAGGCCTGATGAGGAATAAATGCTGTAAAAAGAATTTTTACTGGCCACTGCATTTAAAAATTTGTTATCATTTGCCTCTTTGCCTCTTATCCATTTACAGATATCTAACTCATACTTAAATATATCTATAGCAAACACTTTAAATGAATCAAACAGATTCCTGAAATAAAAGCTGTCTTTGTAAGAGTTCCAGAATTTTTGAATGCATTTCTTCTATTCAACCTACTAGAAGTAAATATAATATCTGTATTAAAATACTACATAGAACATTAATACTACAGTACTAAAGTGCTCAAAATAATTTATGGCCGATAAACAGCACTTCAGGCATTTTCTCTGGCAATCTTTAATAAACTATGAACTCCAGGATCACTACAAGTCCTCACAGCTGACGTACAATACTACATAGTGTTGTAGCTCATCCACAAGAGAATTAGAAGGTTTCCCCATTCCACGTCTCTTGGGCTGAACATTTTACCACAGATGAGAGAAGAACAGTTTAAGTAAACAACTTTCAATTTACAGCTGTTCAGCAGTGCAATCCAGGGCATGTGGGTATGAATCATTGATGCTGACCCACACGGGTGCTATCTGGTGTAGGTTCAGTCTGGAGTCAACAGTCAGCAGCTTGCCTGTGACCATACATTCAACGTGTTTTCCAGATTTTTAAGAATATAAGCTCTATAATTTGAGGCTAAAAATCATAACCAAGATTAACACTTCACTCCAAAGGATGTAGCATGGGTACGTAAATTCAAGACACTAGACATGCAGCTTATCTGGTAATGTTTTCTGTTCGTACTTAAAATGTGGATACTGTGCAGTACAAGAAATGCCAGTGTCTTCACAGAATCTGACTTCTATCCTATGCAGAATTCACAGACTAGGTAATTACATTTTGCTAGGTGAACAAAGTGGTGGTGGTGACTACTGAAACAGTGTGTGATATTCAAAATAAATCTAGCTCAGAGAGGAGCTGCAGGATGTTTCCTAAAGCCCAAAGCAAAAAGTACCTACATATAATGTCATTTGGAAATTTTTCTTCATTCAAATCTTTCAAAAGAGATAATCAGTATGGCAGTTATAAAGGGAGGGTACTAACTTAGGTAACTTTATAGTTTCAACAAACCTAGGAAAAGAAGCAACAATCCTATTGTAAACAAATGCCAAGAGAAGCTGCAAATTTGCATCTTTATCATGCAAATCCATGTCCCTCCTGAGTTCTAGTTATAAACAATCACGCTTTCCATGCAAACAACCATTTCTCTCACCTCCACATAAAAAGTCCAGCTTCTAGAATAAAATTATAAAGGAATACTGAAAATAATGTGATCAAAAGTCCCAGAGTGACTATGTTAGATTATGTGGTCTGTCTACATTACGAAACCTTACTGTCCATGAATAAAATGCTACCAGTATCTGCTAAATACTCAGACCTCTCCCTTATGTTCACAGGCACTGATGAAAACTGGAAATCAACCTACTCACAGAAATTAGTCTCTTTAGTCCTTGTAAAAGGATTTTGAAAGCTTATATCAATTGCTGTGCTGCCATGTGGGAATAACACAGCCCCACCTCCTCAGCCTATATCCTACAGACTGTACTCATTTTTAAAGCAAGTTCTCCTGAACTGGATATAACTTGCACAGGGACGGGGTTGTAGCAGGTTGCAGCAGCACTGTGCCTACAGCCTGTTAATGATGTTTCCACTATAGGATGGCTTCTTAATTTTAATCAATAAGAATAGATGTGCTTTTTTTTCTGCCAAGAGTAAGTCAAATGTGGGCTTCTGACATGGAGGAGCCATGGCTATTGGGGATGGTATCCCTGACCTTAGGCTGCTGCTCTGAGGCATCCTTTGGAGGAGTCTCCTCCTCTCTACTGGGTGCATAGAAGGCCTCGAAGGACACCTTGATTTGAGGTGTTGCAAATCTATCTACACCAGTCATGCTGGATAATTACAGCTTGCCTTTAACTGAGGGGCAAGCTATCAAGGAAGGAAGGTCTAAAGCAGAAGACAGCTGATGGCACAGGACTGGGAGATACCATCCCTCCATTAACTGGGAACAACGCTACTTAACTTTTACCAATTTTCAGAGACATGTGCTCAGCTCTGGGCAGTGTGCCTGCCCCAGTACAGCCATCCCAGCCTATTTCAGGATGTTGTTTCTATGCTGTGAACCATAACAGCTTGTTTCACTACTCCCCAAGGGAAAGAGAAGAAGGGCAACTCTTCTGCAGGAGCACTGGAAGCTCCTCCTGCCCAACACCTTTGTGAACTCCAGGCAAGATTTGCTCCTAGGCCAGGCATAGAGGAGAATACCATTTGAGGATGCCTCCCTTAGAGACTAAAACTGCTCAATATTTTAAGAATGTGTCCTGGCACTTAATCCTGTAACTAGCTGTCCTTTACATATTTTCTTGTCTAGGTAGAGGTGATTGAATATGGTCAAAAGGCTAGTTATTCACAAGTTATCCTGCTGAAGAGACTCATCAGAGGCTGTAAAACTGACAAGCAATATTAAAACACCTCTAGGAAGAGGTAGTTGCTGCTTATCCCCAGTTTGAGGTTTTCTGAGTTGTGAAACAGGACAACACCAATAACTTACTCTTTCATAAATAAGAAGTGCCCTAGTTTTACTTTAAGACAGAATTTTTCCAGAATTTTGGGGGTGGATAAGTCCAAGAAAGAATTGCATTTTGATTTTTTGAGAATTTCCTAGGTAAATCTTTTCTTCCTTGGTACATACTATTCTTGCATCTGGTAAGCATTTCTAGAGGCCAGTATAATAGGAGACATGTGGGAAGGGAGATGAGCATGGCTTCTGAAGATGTGATTTTAAAAACCGTGCGAAATATGTCACAACTCCAATCATCCTCTAGTCTGAAGGGAACCCAACCCATGAGTGAAAAGTTACTATCTGCTTAAATGATCTTCGCCACATAATTCCAGGAGAGTTCGCAGAGGAACCTGTGAATCTCGACATGCCTTCTGTGAGAGAGACAGGCCATCTTTTGCCTACTCAGAACACCAAAGCAGGTTCTTCACACAATGGGTGATACCAGATACTTAGTGTTTACAAGGATTCTGGTATAAGAACAGTCCATCAAGGGCTGTAAAATGCGTTGATGGTTCTTGTGCCTCAGAAAGTTCCTGATCTGCTTGTTTCTGGAGGCTGGAAGAGTACAGCATTGAAGTGTGCCTGCCCTGGTCTGTCTCAGTGAAGTTACTGACGACTGTCAGAAACAGAAAATAGGCTAGAGAGACTTTAGATCTGGTTCAGTACAGGTATTCTGATGTCCTTATTAAAAATGAAAAGTTGGTCTGACCATGATTTTTAGAGGCACCAACAATCAAAACTCTGTCTGAAGTCAGTGGCAATTGTGGATGTTCAAATCAGACTTTAAATATTTTATTTACTGATACTAACAACCAATTTTGAAATTAACAACCAGTCTGAATATTACCACTGTAAATGGCACAGTATTCTGGCACAGTTCTCCTTTCCAGGAAAGCCTCAGGAATATCCTGTCATTAGTGTTCATAGGAAAGCTGAGAAAATGTCAGCTTAAAGCAGCACTGCCAACTCTTGTGATTTTATCATAAACCTGACAATATTTCATGTTTTCTTTGAAGTCTAAAATCCTGGATTTATGATGAAAATCTCATATTACACATTTGAAAAGGTAAGCCTCTGGTTCTCATGGCTGCAGAAAAATCTTGAAAATCTGAATTTTAGACTCCATAATCAGAAGACAACCACCTCTACAACCTTTATATTTAAAAAAAAAAAAAAAAAAAAAAAAAAAAAAAAAAAAAAAGAATACTGTAAGCCAATCTCACTCTTTTTGGGAACTTGACTCAGAATTTGAATGCTTTGATTTGGTATTAATGCATAACTTCAGCTTTGCAAAACAGTCTTCATGTTAATGTCTAAGTCTTCATATTTTCCATACGAAATTGGCAGCCTTACACATTTTTTTGGGGAATAGTTTTATGACTGGTCAGTATGAGTTTGTGAAGACCATGAACACAAGTTCTGTCTAATTATTATGAACAATTCCTTTTTCTCACACTATTTCGAAATCATGACCCACTTGTTGGATTTCCGCATTTAAAGTGAAGGAGACGTTTATATTTAGAGCACATTCATATTCAAAGCATGTTGAAATCGATGGGCCTTTATCGGCACTGCTGGACTTTGGTATGAACACTGTGCTGAGAGTTCTTACATTGGGTTCAGAGCAATGTGCATCTTCAGCTTCTCTGACTCCCACCCAATAGCAAATGTTTAGTTTCTTCCAGATTTAAACATAAACTGTATTTGATTCTTGCTGCTGGCAGAAATAAGAAAAACAGTTTTGGAAAGGAGAATACAGATTTAAACCTCGCTGGGTAATGGCCATCTCAGCTTTCTGCAGCTGCCCTGACTTTTGCTGTCATCTCTCACTACATGTCTCCCTTCTCAGCTGCCTGTGGACAAACACCTCACAGTGCATCTGCCTTTCTGAAAGCTCTCTGGACTGGCTAGGAGGACAGGCAGAGTTGGGTGTTGGACACATCATGAGCCATCATCCCAGAGCAGGTTTGCCCAATCTCCCGTGGTTGGATTCACTCATAGTCCTCCCTAAGCCTGCCTTCCTTGGCAGGATTGGCAGGTATAAAGAGACAGGTACTACAGTATCTGTCAAGGTACAAATGTGAGTTCAGAGTTCAGTTGTTAGGACTGCAGCTAATAGATTGCTGGATCCCTTTGTGATGCTCTGCAAAGGGTTTCTCCTGCCTCTCCATCTGCAGAAGCTTACTGTCCCCAGAGCGCCCCAGGTACACCCTGCTTTCTAGAGGCTTTCTATGATGTTCATGAAACTCATATTGATGGGAGAGAAAGAGAGAAAGTTTCTGTACTGCTCCCTTCTCTCTTAAGGTAGGAAATAAGTATAACCAAACACTTTTTCTCTGACATTTTCTAAGGCTACATCAGAAGGGACATCATGAACACAATCCTCTGCGGACAGAAGTGGAAGTGGAACTTGGTGACCCTCAGGTACCTCATTTACCTGAAGAATTGTCTCTAGTAGAAACTCTGCACATTGCTATCTGTCTGGTGAAAGCAAGTGACTTAGCAAGCTTGAATTGCAAGGTGAATTGGTTGTAAAGAGAGTTCAACCAGCTACATCCCTATACTTTGCAAGTAACGGAAAGACAACCTTCAAGGAAAATAGAGGACTGAAAATAAGCCTGAGGGTTGCTTTGCGTTTCACAGCTTGCCTTATGACCAGAAAGAGATACCTCTGCTTGGTGCTTCTCATGGAAGCTTAGTAACAAGAGGCAGTCCCTGATCATCAGAATCTGCCGTCCCCCTGTAGCACTGAGCCAAGAGAAGCTCCCCTGGGAGCCAGCCAGGCAGAGCTGGGCCCTTGCTGCCCTTCCCTGTGTGCCCATGGGAGCACTGTCATGGCCACCAATCTAGATCCTGGATATTCTTCATCTCAAATACAGATTCATTAAATAAACACCATACAAAATTATTTTCTCACCAACATACAATTTTCTTCTGCCTTCTACCTCCATACAGGAAGATTTCAATAAGTACTGATGACATTTTATGTCAGATTAAAAAAGAGGAAACAATGCCAATCATATTGAAACTCATCTCCAGCATGTCTGAATTATAAAATATACAGCTTTTGATAACTGCTTATTGATACATAAAGAGTAGCTTTCACCTAAAATATAGCCCTGTGTTATCCCCAATATAAAATGAGTGTCTCATTTGATATTTGCTTTTTTTTTCACAGAGCAAATGACTACTCCGTACTAAAGTGTCCTGTTTTAGGGAAACTATAAGGTAAGAGTACAGTCCACAACAAATATTTTTGGTGTTTGGTCACCAAAAATTTGAGGGGGTGGAGGAGAAGGAAAAAGGTGGAGGGAAATCCTGATCCCTGTGCACTCCTAGATATCAGTAGTTCCTGACAAAGCCTAAATGGATCTTGGAAGGAAAGAACACAAGTAACCCTCTGTAAAAAGATTATTTTAAATGTAAGTCATATTAAAAAAAAAAAAAAAATCAATCTAGTAACTTTAGTGTCATCTCTCTGAGGTGCATAATACAAAGTAACCAAAACTATGTATCTTTACTGCACTCTAAGTAGCTAGAACTAAAATGAAGTGGGTCTGAAAAGAAAGATTATATAATAAAATAATTGAGAAAGACCATTATAAACACTATGTGGCATTTGCATGCATTCAAGAACCTTTGATTTACCAGTCCCAGCTGTTAATGGTAAAGTAGGAATTCGCTCTGTCCTTAATCAACCTAAAGTTAATAAGGCCCCGATACCACTTCATGCCTGCCCGTTCTTGAGTCTCCATGGGGTTTACTTGTCTTTGAGATGAGGGGACAAATTGTACAGCCTAACATGCAACTCTGCCAAAACCCTGCGATGAGCCCATTGCTATGAACCAGTTAATAAGGCAATTCTAGAAGCCCAAGTTTGTTTCCGTAGCTACATAACATTACACAAACATTTTAGTTGTAATTTTGTGGCAATGGTTTCACAGTTATTTGATTAAAATGCAGTGCCATGCTGCATGGAGCCTGGGAGTGTCTGATATCAGTGAAAGCTCTTTAGAAGTGCTACAATTTAAAATTACAGCTTACCCTGTTTGAAGGGATATTTTTAGGCTATTTATTCAGAGTATAAATATAGTTCTATACATCACTGGTTTAACATCTCTCTCTTGAGCTGGTCAGAAAGACACTTTACCCAGCACTAGACAAAGGTCAACAAATGGGTCTTTTTTTTTTTTTTTTTTTTTTTTTTTTTTTTTTTGCATTAAGTGCTTTAGAAAGCAAAGTATCTTGTCAGCAAAGGCTGCACATCTAACCCCTTTACTGCAGTGACCTACTTATAGGAAATACTCCTGCTGAAAAGGGCTTTTTCCAAGATCTAGCATTTCAAACAAAAACGTATCTAAAATTAGGTGGAAAGTGTTTAAGAGATCCCGAAGCAAAGATAATCTAAAGAATAAAAGGCAAGAGAAAGGAAACGATGACAAATCACCATGCAGTCAGGAGGAGTGATGTAGTGCATATTTCTATGAATGGCCATTCTCTGGCTTTATTATCAACAGCTTCATGAGTTAGTTATTTCTGATTATTTGTTTGGGTGTCAGAGATGTTTGTGCCTGCAAACCCCTGGAAACAAAAGTTTTATGTACATACAAAAGGCACAGTAGTGACAACACAGGCAGCCACATCTCTGCTCAGCTGCTGCCCTTGACCTAAAGAGACCCCCCCTTCCACATGACAACCCAACAGCACATATTTGGTTTCTGTGTTAATGTAGCTCTGGGCTTTTCTTGAGCTGGGTTGGTTAGTTGTGCTGAACTGTGACAAATTCTTCAAGGAGCAATAGGATTGGGTTGATTTCAGGTTTGATGTGTACTGGGAGAATGAAGGAAGAAGTAGAATTTCTAATAAATAGTCTCTCAAACATGTCACCCTTCTAGTTGGAGCCTACCTCAGTCTTACTGTAACTTACAGACCTGAGAAAGTAGAAAAGACCACAAAGATTAAGTGGGCTCTGCAGTTCACATCTCAGTGGGGATCCCACCAGAAAAAACCCAGCAGAGCCACTTCTGGGTGGTGTTTCTCAGTATCTTATTTGGGAGGCACAAAAATCTAGCATCTTTTGTATGTGGATGGAAATGTGTGTATGGGAGGAAATGCATGCAATGTCCCTTTGTTGAGGTAGAGATGACACTTAAGTTTTTTGAGGTGAATGTCAATGGGTAGAGGAGCTTGGCAGTCCCAAATCTGAGGAAAGAAGGTGAGATTTCTTCATGTGTGGAAAGAGGCCTGGGACCGGGAGGTACAACACAGGCACATAGATATACATCATGGGCCCACTCTGAGAAATTAATGTTCTAAGGACACATATTTATCAAAGTTCATAATAGCTCTTCAGACACAACTTCTTTTTAACATCTTTTTAAGACTTAATTTTGGAGATGATCTTTTTATTACTAACCTACAACAGATAAGCAATTTGGCTGAGATGGAGCCAGGTTTCAGTGACAAATATTGTCCTGATTTTTTTCCCCCCAGTTTTTAAATATATATTAAGAAAATTCTCCCCAAAAATCAAGCACGAGAGAGGCAGAAGAGACTTTGAAAGACATTTCAGTCCTGTTCCCAGTTTGCTGTATGTCTGGGCATGTGTCATGATCTCTGTATGTCCCAGTTCTGGTGTCTAGTGAATCTCTGTCTCATCTTTGCAATCTGAGGCTATGATCTTAATATTTAATGTATCACTCAAATGCTGGTGTGACTAAATAGCAAATTGGAAAAAAAAATAGTTTAATCCTTACTTCAATACCTGACTCTTCTTCCTTTATTTACCCTCTCCATTTCAGAAAATGGAGATTTCTACTTTCTCAGGACTATTAAAATGCAAGAAACTATCTGAAGAGATATTCTTCTCCCGAGGCTGCAACGCAGAAGCTGTCGATTGCTGGCTCTGCACTTGCCTGGTGTGTGGAATACATATCGACGTCAAGGGGAGTTCCTCCTGCAGAACAAAGGTGGAATGCGCAAGCGGGAATGGCGCGGGGTGCCACCGAAGAAAAGGGGGCTGCTCCTGTTCCACAGATGAAGGATAAATACAGTCTCCATTGCAGTCAGAAGAATGGTGTGACATAAGCAGTTTTCCTGTTGATTTTTATCTCACCCTAAAGAAACCATCGAAAAAAAACTCCAAAATGCGTACCATAAAAAAAAATTATCGGGCAAGTTGTTTCACACTCCCATGAGGTACACATGAGCCCCAATAACAAGACACTTATTTCTGTGTTGCTTGTATAGTTTTGTGTCCCCTGAGAACTCTAAATGGAATTCACAGGATCTGCAGACTGCAATGGGACTCCCCAAAACACTGCAGTTCTCACAACACAAAACCTGTGAGTTTCAGCACACAGACAGCCCTATTTGAATTCTGCTCATGGAACCTGAGTGGGTTTTACTGTGTGCTCAGCCACCAGCTGTCCATTTCATTTCTCTGTAATTTATTATGGACATAATAATATATACTTTAACCTGGACTTTTACAAATCTGTGTGAACCATATTGTTTAGTGAGTAAAGTGCTAAGTGCTTCTGTAATTTTTAATTGCTACTAGGTTAAACAGATTATTCATTATTATTTTTGTATAATTTGAAGTTTTAGAATTACATACAGTAGTCTGCATCCTACTCCCCCAAGAAAATGCTATTTCTTATTTACAGGGCAGAAATATAATAGACAATATGATCACTGCCTAAGATACCACCTACCCTACAGCAAGGATTGCACCTGGAGAGTGTTTATTACAGCCAGAAAGACAGCTCTCCCTAAGATATTTTAGGATGTGACTCATGATAATGACTAATAGAAAGTTACTTTACTCCTAAATCTGCTTTGTCCCTAATCCATCTGTTATTCTTGTTCTTACAAAAGGCAAAACAATTTGGCAGAATGTTTTTACACAGTTATAATACATTTACATGATTGACTCTCCATTGCTGCTGGAAAAGCAAGCCATTATAGCATCAGAATATACTGTAGGAATTCCTTTTTGGATAACATTTTTGCAATGGCAGTTCCAGGTGAGCCATCTAGAGGCAAAAATAAGATTTTCTCCACAGCAAGAATACACTAGTAGTGTAATGAATTCCTCTCAAATAAATGTCCTAAAAAACTTGTAGCATCATATGTACCAAGAGCTAAGAGATTGCCATCTGTTAAATTCATAAACCTCTTACAAGCTTTAATTTCCTGTATGCTCACACTATGAGTTTAAATTTCCTCTGCTTTTAAAAATGATTTCTGAGTGGTTTGGATTGCTTTATGCTAATGTAGTATCAAGAAAAGCCTATATTAATTATAATAAATAATATGCCAATTAAAGGAGGGAATGTAGAGTTAAAAAAAGCTTGGAATCTCTTGCTGCTCTTGACTCTGTGTGACACTGGGAAATTCTTTTAACTAGAGTCAGTTTTACCACCCATAAAGTATGCCTCATAATTTTACCGTCTTTGTAAAGCACTTTATGATCTTTGGATGAAATACCAAAACATTACAATAAAGATACACACACAGTAAATACAGCAAATGGCCACATCTTGCCTTCAATTCCCACTCTTGCTTAATAGTATTAAAACCAGAACTACACAGTGCATAAATCAGAGGAGAGCAAGCAGCCTTCTTTGCACTTAAGCAGTAGCAGCATCACAACACAGTTTATGAAAGGAGGATAAAAGTTACCAATCTAAAACACAGCTGGGGCCATCTTAGAATAAGGGTCCACCTGGTGCACCCTGTGGGAGAGTTTAGCAGGTAGTCATCAAATGTTTATTTACTATTAAAATTGCTCAATTCCTTTGAAAACATTTCTATTCACAGAAAATTTCCTTGTGCCATCTAACTGAACCCTACTGAAATACAAAATTTTCTTCTTAACGTGATGGCTAAAGTAATGCAGCCAAAATCCTGACCTCTATTGCAGGCCTAGCACTTGCAGCTGATTACAGGGTGCAATGTCAGCAGGGCTGCCTAGGCTGTGAAGTGGGAGGTGTAGCTTCAGCCCTGGGGACTCGAGAGTCCCAAACCCAGCTGAGACTACCCTGATTTAGAAATTACTGGTATCCAGTGCAGCCACAGCTACACCAGCTACTAAAAGTAGACACAGATGCTCTGCCTTCATACCAATTAGAGCAATTACAATGGGAAACAGAAGTGAAAAACCTCACTTAGCAGCATTGTTCCAAGCCCACACATGAGCTTCTTTGCTACACAGAGTCACCCTTGGGAGCTAGAATAGTCCCTCCAGGACTACCAACAAGGCCTGAATGACCATTTTAAAAAATCTGTATGAAGCCTGAGCTGTAATCGGTCTGCCATTTAACTTTTCCCTGTACTATAAAACATGAAACCTACATCAGCATATGTCAGGCTGGACACACACTGTGTGTGAGTACTGGTGTGCAGTGCTGGTCCACTGAGGGCACAGCCTTGTCCACATGGAGGTCATGATGGTGGGGAGCTTTAGAAAGCAAGGAAGGATGGGGATAAGGAACAGGCTGGTGATCTTCTCTTCATTCTCCAAGTTCACAGGGCATGTTGGGATAGCCACTTTGAAAAAACATTGTGTTCTTGTCAAAAAAATTAATGAAATGCATGAGGGCAAGGAGCCAACAGAGCAATGGTTCCCACTGGGAGCTGATATGAATCAGAAAATGTCTTCTAGCCTGGAAACAGGCTTTTCACGTGGCATGACACTGCACAGAAGGGGGTTGTGAGGATGCACAGACAAAGGTGAAAGATGGGGGGCTACTTGTACATCAGCCCATGAGTGGGTCACTACCCTATGCTGTACAGTGCTAATAACGTTGTGATACAAGAGCATATGGACTTCTGCTTCATCCCCCTCCTGCAAGAGCTGGCATTTTACCAGGTCTCCTAGGGACAGGACTGACCGAGTTCACAAACTTGGTGTCTTGGCTATGGGGGTGTGATTTGGACAAGGAGATCTGACCCCACGTCTGTACCTCTGTCTTTAGCAAGCCATGGGCAGCCCTCTGCCTGGCTTGCAGCACACTCCAGATGCACGCCGCTATCTTCTGTGGAAGGGGCCAGTTGGACTCCAGTCACCATTTGCTTCAGACAGCTGTGGTCTCCTGTGGCTTCCCTCTCTGACCCAACATCATAAGTGTTTGATAATATATTTGAACCATTCTTTTACCCATCTGAGAATTACAGAGGATTTTTGTTAACCATTTAAATAGTGCCAGTAATTGCCCTCATGTAGTTAGAGATACCTGGTATCAACCTAATAAGAGCATTCACTTATTTTCCAGAGACACAAGCAGGATAAGCCTCATGTATATATCACAGACACTTATTCAGACAGTCTAAAATTCTGTCCTACAGCTGTTTCCTAGGTAACTGAACCAGGACCACAGAAACAGACTGTATGCAACTTAAGAGTTGAAAAAACAAAACTGCAGCATTTCTTTCTGTCTCCAAACTTTTGGCTTTGTGGGGCAGCAAATACGGTAGAAATGTTTCAAGGATGAAACAGGCAACTAGAAAACATGCACCTATTCTAATGTAGCCAAAACATGTGATCCTAAGAGTCCTGTGATTTGTCACTTCTACAAGCCACTTACAAGAGCCTTGCCTATGCTTGATTTCTGCCAGTGCCCAAACCCCTGGAAAGCTGCAGAGAGCAGTCACCAAAAATTCTGTGCTTGCAAGTGTTTCTCAAATGTGAAATCTAGCTACCTTTGGCAAATAGAATTCATGTGAAATCTGAGAAGTCAGCCCTGTGCAAAGGACTGGTGAATTTCTGGTCTCTCCAGGCAATGCAAGGGCTCCCTATCATTAACAAGCTGAAAGGTCCCAGTGGATGGTACCACCCTGCAAGCAAGGTGCAAACAAAATTCTTCCTTACTAAAACTGTCTGCACCCACAAGTCAGACATGCTGCAGAAAAAAACAGCCAGATCATTTAAAGCCCTGTTCTGCCTTATTTTGCCCATGACAGACTGCTTGTCTATTCTTTTCAGTTGTATACTTCTTAACAGTGGATGTGACTATTCAGGCTTTCAGCAAACTTCAGAGTCTGTTTCTGTGGTACATAACACCTTTTCACATATTTGCATCTGCATTGGATTAACTACACTTGCTGATGGCTGATTTTCTTGTGGGTCACTTCTTTTTGCCACCCAGAACAGCCTGGGCACCTTGCCACACTAGAATAGTTCCTGGGTCTGTGTGCTGACTGCTAATCTGGGGAGCTAGCAGCAGTGCCTGCCTTCCTCAGGGATGGAGGGACATCCTTCAGCTGAGCACTCCCTATGCCCTCCGAGAAGGGGCAACAGTTGGCACAAAGGCTCTGCTGCAACACTGGTGAGTTAAAGGGGAAAAAACCCAACCCCTCTACTCTTTGGCAGGGAAGTAGGCAGGTGCAACTTTGCACCTGCAACAACAACAAAGGGAGAGCAGTTGTTGAAAAAACTGTGTAGCTAAACAAGGGTAAAATTATTTCTCTTCCCATGGTGCAGACGTCTGAAGTACTTTCTGTTAGGACCATTCATTCAGCTAGGTAAATTATAGAAAATAAAACAGATTATGCTCAGTATACTCTGATTTAATCTATGGAAAAAGTAATATGCATGAAATCAGTTGCTAAGTGATATTTGTTTGTGACATTGTAGTAATTGCTTCCAAATATATACTGTGCTGGTTGAAATAAATGTATTTGTTTTGTTGTGAAGAGCTATGGAACAATATTTCTGCCTTATGAAGTAACTTTTGTGGATCAGAATCACTATAGATGTGTTACTCTAATAACAAAAGCCTGATAAATAAATATTTAAGTAAACTGACTTTTTTAGCTGTAGGGCCATGGAAGGAAAAATATGTTTGATCATCATTAGAACCGAGGTCATCTAGTTTTTATCTCCTAAGTATCAAACACACTTACGAATCAATAAGCTTAATTTTAGTAACAAAAAAAAATAAAATCCCTTTTTATTTTTATGATAATATATCTAGCTATTTTTTTAAAAGACACGAGACATGCATATCAGTGTGAGGGAAAGTTTTTACGTAGTGACACCAAGGCAAACTCATATTCCTATGTAAAAGGGTCAGAGGATCATAAATACCAATGGGGAAAAGAGGTCTTCTGTTATCGTGATGAATTACATACAATTTTTAGAAAAGGAATTAGGATATGCGCCTATCCACCCAGAAACCAGAGTTCACAGACTGAATTTCAGGAAACGTGCTGCCAGCTTTTCATTGAGTAACATTTGTGTGGTCCTAGTGAGGGTAATGGGGTTATATGAGGTGAAAGTCCATGCAAAAATGGGCTCAGACAGACTTTCTAGAGGTCTGTAGAAACCATAGGGCCTGAGTCTGATCTCTTTGGCAGTGATTTGAATTTAAATTATATTAAAGTCTATTGATTTCAGCAGATGAACCGTGAACGTATGCCTATGTAAATGTAGCTAGAGTCAGATCACCCACAGCTACATCTAGCCCTGCAGCTGTGAAGGAGTCAAATTCGGATAATAGGGATTCAGTGCTTCTGGTCTGTTTCACTTCTATGTGCAAATGCTCAGTCTGCAGGGAAACAAGCTCCCATCCTGTCTGCTTCCTGCTTCAACTCAACAACTCTGCAAATTGCTTATTCTGCCCTTTTGCAGTTCATCATCAAATGGGACACAACAGTCACTGTTCATGATGCCAATAAAACAAGGAAAACAAGTCTTCACCTGAACTTCAACTAGACCAGACTTAGATGACTGGAAAAAATCTTAGTGCTCTTATTAGTTGGCTGGTCAGAAGCAACAATTGAAACCAAAGAGCAATAACTTTTTGTCACTGAAATTCAAAGCCACACGCATTTGTCAAGCAAGAAAGCATTTAGTTGCTGTGGGCACTTGCCTGAATGTACCCATTTTAAAATTTGATCACCTACATAAAATAAGAATAGGATCACATCATTTAATTGGCTGCAAGTCATAACCTTTCTTTAAAGCTGTGCACTACCTTAAAGTCCTCTGAATACAGCAGGCAGTAAAATCCTGATGTTATTCATATATCACCTAGCTAGGAACAACAGACAGTTCCTGGGGTGAAGCTCTTTGGTTAGCATGGCAGATCCAGGATTTTGCAGCGCAGCCAGTTCAATTTTCCCCTGGGTAACAGGGAAGTGCTTGAGGGCCAGACTGGGCACCCAAATCACAGAAGTACACTGCTTTTTCTTCTGACACAGCTGGTGGCTGGCACCTGTGTCTCTGGCATTTTAGATGCAAGGGTGCCTAAGTTAGTCTGACTTGTTAAAAGGCTAGGGATGTTTCTCTCCTGAAGACAACATCCTACATCACAGAAAATATCTAACATGAACAGAAAGCTGCAGTCTGCCAGGGGAACGCAGCTGATCTGCAGGATGATTGCCTCGCGTGGGAAGCTGCCTCTGACTGCCATTTTGCTGTGTGCTTCTTCCTACTGGATAGACTTATTCCTTACAAATGCAATTCAAAAGCAACCTGCAGAATTACTAAACCAATGAATCATTAAGACTAGATGGTCTGAATGTGAAAATACAGAAGAGAATTTAAAACCAGGCAGGAGAGCCCTGAGGGGTCAGACTCAATGCCATGCTGATGATGGACTCCAGGAGAATATATTAACACTGCCCGATAAGCTTGCTCATGCAATTTATTGTAACACACAGGTAAACATACGAGAAAGCTGTACTACAGCTCAGCTTTAGAACAGAGGTAAGGCCACAATTATGAGTAAACCTATGCACACCCACTTAATTCTGTAATACAAGCTGTGTACAATTTACAGGGATAAAATGAAGCATATCCATGACTTGGTTTATATTTTCCATTCAACCTTATTTCTTCCACACCTGTAATTAATGTTTCACCAAAGCACAACCGACTCCAACTTCTACCAGATGACTACTACCTATCTCAGGATTCATACTGGGAGCTCCCCTTGTCTGAAATATCCAAAACCAAGTAAGTTTGCTACTGTCCCAAAGAGCCAATGGAAACATCATAGGGCAGCTTGAACCAACCTCTCCCTTTAACTAATACAGACTACTGGCAAAAGAATATTGGCCCATATTATAGATACTACTGGTTTGAGTACATCAGGATGTATTACCACATCAGGCTTAGTGCAGATTCTAAAGGACAGCATATAAGGAATTAAGGTTCATCCATCTTTTCTCTTCATCAGCTCTGTGAACCTGGCAGGATTTTTATCCTCTTGCTTTGTGTTGCTTGTTAATTTGCTTCAGTCATTCTCTTCTGGCTCTCTTCTAGCCTAGCAGACTTTTTAAAATACAAGTCTGAGAGTGAATTAAAAATATAAATCAGAAGGAAGGAGTTTAGCTTTGTTAAGTTCACAAGCTGCACCATTTATGCACATACTGAGAGACTACAAAATGTATACCATTTGAAAGGAAGCAAATCCCAAGTAATTTAGCTCAAATACTGTAATTATCAGTGGCTTTTTTCAGTGGCTTTTTTCCCCAGACTATTAAGAAATCATTTCAATGACCATTTTGTTATTATGGAAACTACTTAATATGAAACACTACAGGTGAGAAATGTTAATAGCAGATAAGCTTATGTAGTCACAGAAGGTCTTACAGTGATTGATCAATGGAAGCGGTGTAACTGGTACACAGCCATCAGTTCAGGGCTTTTTCTAATTTTAGAGACATTTCTTGCAGAATCTGGCAAAGTTTTAAATTTCATTTTCATATAAAATGAAATGGAAAAATAGTGGCATGCTTTCCTTAGGTTTACTCAGTGCAGTATTTCCTGACTGAAGCAACAGTTGGTCTTGGTCACAAATAAAGAAAGGCTCATCATTTCCCACTGCACAGCTGAAAAAACCCCACCATGCCCTCATTTCTCACTCCAGCATGTAAGAATCTCACTCACTTAGTAAGAATGACAGGCAGTCTGTACACATCACTTCGGTTAGGTGACTGTTGTTCTCCTCTGCTCCCTTCCTCCTTTTCCTTGACCCACTTCAGATCTCATTTTTAAGAAAACAAAGTTCAATTTAGTTTAAATGACCAGTGATATTACCCAAATTGCCCTTACTTTGTTGAAAGGCCAGTGGACAATTCTGCTGGACTAGTCTTTCATGTCTCTAAAGAAAACTAATAGGATTTAGACGCTACAAACCAAATGCCAATATTTTGCATGTACATAACTATGAGACACTGTTCTCTGGCTCCATTTCCCCATCAAGCCTTTTTGGCATGATAGCTTAATGCACTGAGCTACATCAGTGCTTCAGGGACTATTTCAGAGCAGGTACTATGCTTGACCTGCTGGTGTGTAGGATTTCAAAGATAACAAATAGATTAAATGAAAAATTAGAAATAAATGTTAGAGTCTGCTAAAAATTCAGTTAGCTGATAACATGGAAGATGATGCGGATAGGACATGATTGCTATACTCATGAAAGTATACACTGTTGTATTCTCATTTTAACTTTAAAGCATGAAAATAAGATAAAATGCACTCAGTGTTTGCCTCAAAATGTTAAACCACATGTTTGTAGGACATGTATTGTTTTTCCTAGGCCTAAATATCTTTTATTATATTCACAAGTATTTGGAGGTTCTCAGTGAGCAGAGCAAATGTGCAATACACCCTGTAAGGTAATCAAAACCTAATGGTCTCCCTTAATATTTGAAGATGGAGCAGAAGAGAATTTGTTGGCTCCATCTTGCCGAAACAGGGAGTCTTCAGCTACCACACCAGAACCACCTGTGTCCCTAGTTGTCTGTGCCTCAGTCAAAGAAACGCCTTTTTTCCTTTGCATTGTATAATCATTAATAGCAATAATTTGATTAATTGTAATGACAAGCAACCCTGACATCAAACCCATCAAGGAACTACACAAGCAATTAAAAATACAATCCTGCAGAAGGCATCATGAAACTGATAACATAAGATGTACTAAGTTATTAAGTTGCCACTTAGAAGTCTTATGAACCTATAAATATATAGTGCTGAATATATGAAGTTATTTTTCCCAGAAGTAGATAGATAGTGCTGATATATGTTGAAAAATAAGGTATATATTGAGAAAGGGACACAGGCTTCACTCCATAGGTCTGAATAACGCTTTGCAAAATGGATTATGCAAAAACATGTCTCATGCTAATAATAAGAAATTCTTTGCTCTCAGGGATGGCATATTCGTGGGATTGAGGTCATGTGTCCATACTTGGATTTTTCCGGAACCAGAGAATTGCATTGTAATTGCTGATTCTGCAATAAAAATGCTAGCAATATTGTTAACTGACTTCCCCTCCCAATTTCTGTTGGTAATACAGCAATTTTTCTACCTCCAGGATTATATTACCTGCCAACACAACCACAAATGGCCTGGAAAAGAAGGGAATTTTATTGCACTGCTTTAGGCCATGTCTACATTGGGTTTTGAACCACTTTAACTGTGGTTAGCTTGCATTAAAGTAGCTAGTGCGTACATCAGACTGGTTTTCAAAGTGATGTAGAACCTCAGGCTACACTAAGCATCCCTCCTTAGAGCAGACATTAATCCGTTTTGCAGGGAGCCTGTTCCCTGTGGAGTTCGTGTGGCCCTAGCTCCTCTGCTGCCACAAGCCCTTTACTCAGTAACTTGCTCTGTACTAAGCTACCTTGATATTTCTATGTCTCCAGTGTGTTGAAATTGCCTTGGTTAGATGCATTTTCTGTTGAATTTTCAGTAGCCCTACAGACATCAACATATCAAGTTTATATATCTGCTCTAGGACATGTGTATCTCTCTGGATTTCTTCATGGATCTATGGATAGTTAAACCTGACTGTGCTTGCCAGAGACACATATTCAGCCTCACCACAGTAAGATATCCCACAGTGTAGATGCTTTCAGGGAATTGCTAGAGCAGAAGGGCAAAAGGCTGACCAAAGCTTGACTCAAGGCTGATTCAAAGCAAAGGACTCTGGCAAAAGTGCCGTAATACAAAAGGCCACAATGGAAACACAAGCAAAGCTCCTAGACATAAGATGATGACTGTATTTTTGTACCCAAGACACAGAGAAAGCCAAAACTAACATGATGCATATTGTCTGCAGCAGCACTGTGATAAGTACCCGCAATGGAACTGGCAGGCTCTGGGAAACCACTGAGAGCACCAAGCACCCCATGCATACATGAGTTCTGACCTGGAAGAGAATTACAGGGTGGCTAAGACTGCAGATGTGGTGGAGACACACAGAGCCCCAGAAGGACAGCCATACTGAAACACAAACTCAACAGCCAGCTAAAAACCACCACTGGGTCTTGCCAACAAGTATGATGAGCTATATTGTTACACAAGTGTCCATGGGGATTTCAAAGGGTTTGGGTTTTTTGTTACAAAGCTACATTGCAGGAGATAGCCTTTTCGACCTGCCTTTTAAGCCCACTCACAGAGACACCACCTTTGTCATTTTGTACATGATATTCATAGCTTTTGTCTCACTGTCTCTCCCCTGCTCCAAAGACTGGGTCCTTCCCTCCCCCTGAATCCTATGCCCACTTTAATTTCTGATTTAGAGTGCATTTTGTATTTAGGGCTTCTAAATGCACTGAGAGGAGTGCAGCTGTGCAGAAACAAGAAGAGGGGGCAGGACAGCCCTTGCATCACAGCACCCTGATTCTGAGGAGCTGGTGGTGAAGCCCTTGCTCCTCAGAGCAGCTATGGGGTGAGTGGCCACCCAGAGATGCTGCTGGATTAGGAGCAGCAAAGCATCCTGCCACAGAGGATGTTGGTTTGGGACAGGAGGGGAAAATAAAGGAGAACGGAGACAGAATCCTCCCTGCCCTCCTCCACACAGCAGAGTGAGGGTACAGAGGGGACATGCACCACACCAAATCCTATCCTGAGCCCAACCACCTCACTGTGGCTTCTGGCCACCAGATGAGCAACCACATAGTTCCCAAGAGATGCTGTCCTCACTTTAGAGCTCTTCAGAACTGGAAGAGTTTTTCAAGCTCTGAGGGTTTACTTCCTCTTTGCCACAGTACATATTCACTCTGTCTTAATGCTTCAGTTAGAAAGCATTCTTACTCTTCACTGGGGACAAACAGGCCAAGCATAACAAGGGAGTTTTTGCACTTATAGCTGGAGTAAAGCATTGCCAAAGTTTCTACTGATGTTAAGTCTGCTGAAAATCAACAGCTACATCCAGTTCTACCTTCATTAAAATCAACTACAGGACCTCTTCTGCCAGCCCCTATGTAAAGCCAGTGAGTGTGAGGGGTATTCATCACTTCCATGCAGTGACCCTGCAGGCTTGAATGGAGGACCAGGACACCCCCCCACCCCCCTTTCATGTTTCTATAGCAGAGATTGAAGTTAGACAGGAAAATGGTCTGCAAAGCCAGCTGAGCTATCAAAGCCCTTGATTAAAACTCTTGAACTTAGACTGCCTGGATATTCAAATTTCAGATAGAGAGGAGAGCTCTTAATTCTCACTCCAGTTCTTTTTCAAGAGAAAATACTCTTTTCCTTTCAAAATGCAACAAAAGATAGTAAATTTTATTTGTTCCAACCTTTTGTATGAATAAATGAGGACTATAATTCCTGGACAAATGAAAATAATACATCACAATGTTGCCTTTGTGTTTGTCTTTTATGCTGCAAGTTCTTTCCTTTACTCTTGAATTGGTTACGAGCAAAGGGAGTGGACAGAGCTGCAAATATAATCTTCAGGCCTCTGTATGCAAAAGTATGAATCATTAGTGGTTACTGGTTTATTTGCCTGACAACAAGCATCTACTGCCAGCTAGGTACCCAGAGTTGCCTGCCTGGGCTCCACGCTGCTGAGGTCTGCCTGAGGTCCTCCACTGCATCTCCTCTCTTACCCTCATTCTTGATACCCAATTATCTCAAACTGCACTAGGTGTTTTCCTTTGTTCAAGGTACCTAAATCCACTATTTTTAGTTTCTAAGCCACAATATATATCTGTATGCAACACAGTTTCACAGTTGAAAAACTTGTCCTGAATAAAGCCACTAGGTACATATAAATACAAAAATGCTCTTACTCCTAGAGGCTCCATCTTCTGCTATAGATTGTGGTCCCTGTTGTGAGGCAGCAGTAAACAATGCAGTCTCTGACTAACCATCTCTAATACTGTCTATGTGGACCTAAGAAAAGGCCAAGCACTGATTTCACATAATAAATTCAGCTTTAAGCCAGGTAGTGTCATGGTATTAAATATCTTGCACATCTTTCAATACCAGAGCACAGGGCCATTCCAACTAAATATAAAGTTCTGCAACCAAATCTGGATCCCACTGAAATCAAATGGTAGGACTCCCACTAGACTTCAGTGGAGCTGGGGCTTGCTCTGTACAGATTGTTAGGAATACAGTTTTTTATAGTTTGGTTTCCTAGGCGAATGGGATTTATGCAATCACACTGTGTGTTTAAGCATGTCAGTCTACCCCAGTAACTTTGTACCCACTGGAGAATTTCAAAAGAGAGCCCAGAGACATCGAGTTTCTACAAATTCAGTAGAAACAAGGAGTTGGGTGGCAGAGAGAGACCCTATAACTGCCTGGTAAAGGCCACGTGGCAAACTGAGCTCACTCCTTGTCACACATCAGATAATTCATGTGGGAGATGCAGGACACCAGATTTCTTTAGTCCTGGAGAAGCTTGATTTTTTTGCTATTCTACACTTAAGATTCAAGAATAAAATCATTCAGGGTTTGGAGGTTTTTTGCATTTTGTGTCTTTTGGGGTGGTTTGCTTTTTTTTTTTTTCTTTTTAAACAGAAGACAGAGCATGCCAATGGCTGCACAAGTGAGCAGAGGAGTTGCCTCAACAGATGAGAGCAGTGTTCAAACACCAGTCTTCCTATGACACTATCAGACTCTCAGATATCTTACCTGAAACAACTAGAAAGTGATTTGAAATAACATCTTGACTAGTAAGGTACTGCAAAAGCTGAATGATCCTCCCTCATCTCTGATTCTTGGGCAGACGTTGATACACTATAATAAATTATTCTTACACTTGCATCTCAGTGACCTTAACAGTTACATCAAGAGGAATTTAATTATTAAATATTTTTTTTATATAAACATAGTAGCCAGTTTCAGCTTGGATCCAGTGATAAAGACATATTCCTAGGGGAAGATCTGCAATTTATAGCCATGATTGTACATTTTCTGAGCTTTTGTATTGGGCTACCACTGAGGTAAGTATGGGGCCTCTCTTGGTCTCCTGGGACAAAACTCACCATGGCTAGAAATCCCACATAATTTATGAATTTAGTGCCCAGAAAAATTTCAGCCTATTAGTTTTTAGATAGAGTAGAAGTGCATAAGACCCATATGAATTACAACTACTCTACAGCAAAGCCTGTTGCTTTTATTTTATTTTATTTTCTGCTATGCATCCTTCACACTTGAAGAGCCAATAACCTGTGGTCAGGCAAATGGACTCTTTTGGGCTACACTTAGAATTTTATTAGAAAAACACAATTATAGAAGTGTCCATTTAAATTCATAGACACATGTCACTAAAAAGCCTATTTTACACTGGAAAATTACACTGCACATTTTTCTGAATAAAGTAGATGATACTCTACAGACAAATGAATAATTTATTCTGAATTGTACCCCGATAGTAGTGCTTTCACAGCCATTTCTTTGTGTCAAAATTGTTGGCAATTTTTTTAGAACATACTATAGTTCTAGGACATCGGCATTCACAGAACTGTCCTTTCTTACTGTGCACAATCAATATGAAGAATATGCCAAGATATAACTCAGTGACAATTAAAGAATTAAAATCTTTACTAATACTAAACAATTTTACAGATATTTTTTTTTTGTACTTGCAAAGGCAGAACGTAGAGGTTCTACAAGAAATATGTGACTCCCTCCCCTCCTCTCACTAGGCAGAGGGAGGGCATGTGGGGAACAGGCGGGAATGGAGTCAGATCCTTCTAGGAAAGGCAGTCGAAAACCTTCTTGGCCCCCCTCACCTTCCCAATTATCATTATACAATAGGTATGAGGCTTTGGAACTAGATGGCCAGCTGAATGAAGATGGAAATGAGGACCCATCTAGTGAGTCATCCACAGCTTGTCCCTCAGTGCCACAACTTGTGACTTCAAGTAAGAAGGAAAGGAAGGTAATTGTAGTGGGTGACTCTGTTCTGAGGGGTACAGGGGAGCCCATATGTCAGCCAGACCCATATCATAGAGAGGTCTGCTGCCTCCCTGGGGCTTGAGATAGAGGTATTAAAAGGAAGGTCACTGCTCTGGTACAGCCCTCTGATTACTACTACTTGTTGGTTTTCCAGGCAGGTAAAAATGAGGTGGTAGAGAGAAGTCTTAAGTCAATCAAAAGGACTTCAAGGCACTGGGGTGGCTAATTGAAGGCTTGGGAGCTCAGGTCATGTTTTCATCAATCTCTCAAGTGGAAGGGAAAACATATCTGATCAACATGTGGCTCAGAGACCGGTGCCACTGTCAGAATTTTGTGTTCTTTGATCATGGCAAGGTTTATAAGACACCTGGTCTGCTGGTGACAAATGAGACAGGTGAGATGCAGCTGTCCCAGAGGGGGAAAAGGATTCTGGGGCAGGAGTTAGCAGGTCTTATTGACAGGGCTTTAAACTAGATATGACGGGGAACGGGGAGATAACCGGGCCTGTTAGGAACAAGCTCAAGGGAAGCATGCCAAAGCTTGAAGGATGATGGACTGGTGAGGGCTCTCCCTCTACCACTTCACTTGAGAGAAGGGAAAGATGTTTAGGTACCGTGAAAGCACCTGAGAAGAGTCTGGTAGGGAATGGGGCCCACACTCACAAAAAGGTGTTGGATTCATCAGCTCATCTCGAGTTCATCTATACCAATGCACACAGTATGAGCAACAAACAGGGGGAGCTTGAAGCCACAATGCAGCACGAGAACTATGACATAGCAGCTATAACAGAAACATGCCTCACATGATTGGAGCGCTGCAGTTGATGGCTACAAGCCATTCAGGAGGGATAGACAAGGAAGGAGAAGTGGTGGAGTGGCCCTGTATGTAAGAGAATGCTATGACAGCTCAGAATTAAAGTATAGTGATAGTGGGGTTGAGAGCATTTGGATTAGGTTAAGGACCAGTAAAGCAGATCTTGCTGTGGGAGTCTCCTATAGATCCCCCAACCAAAGCGGTAAGGTGGATGAAGCTCTCTATAAACAGTCGTTGCCATTGCTCTTGTGGGGGACTTTAACCTCCCAGGTGTCTGCTGGGATCACAACACAGCAGAGAGAACAATCCAGGACATTCTTGGACTGTGTGGAGGATAACTTCCTCACACAGCTGGTGAATGAGCCAACCAGGGAATGTGCCCTCCTGGACCTGCTTCTTGTGAACAGGGAAAGCTTGTGGGGAAAGTAAAGGTTGGAGGCCATCTAGGGTGTGGTGATCATAAGATGACTGAGTTTTCAATCCTTGGAGAAAAAATGAGAGGGGTTAATAAAACTGCCATCTTAGACTTCCGCAGGGCTAACTTTGACCTGTTCAAAAGACTGATTACAAAATCTCATGGGAGGCTGCCTTGAAGGATATGGGAGTCCAGGAAGGCTGGACATACTTCAGGAGAGAAGTCTTAAAGGCAGAGGAGCAGGCTGTTCCCATGTGCTGGAAAACAAGCAGGGGGGGGAAGGAGACCAGCCTAGCTAAACAGGGACCTTTGGCTGGATCTCAAGAACAAGAGGAGAATCTATTACCTTTGGAAGAAGGGCCAGGTCTCTCACAAAGACTATAAAGATGTAGTGAAGTTATGCAGGGAGAACATGAGGAGAGCCAAGCACAGCTAGAGCTCAACTTGGCCACAGCTGTTAAGGATAATAAAAAAATGTTTCTATGAATTTGTTAACAGCAAAAGGATTAAGGAAAATCTCCCTCCTTTAGTGGATGCAGAGGGAAACATGGTAACTCAGGATGAGGAAAAGACTGAGGTGCTTAACGCCTACTTTGCTTCAGTCTTTAGCAGTGGACCTGGCTGTTTCCTGGACACCAGCCTCAGGAGCTGGGAGATGGGGAGGGGAAGCAGACTGAGTTCAGCACAGTTGAAGAGGAGGTGGTCAGAGACCTGCTGCACCACTTGGATGCACACAAGTCTGTGGGACTGGATGGGTTAAACCCAAGGGTTTTGAGGGAGTTGGCAAATGTACTCACCAAGTCTCTTTCCATGATTTACCTGAAATCATGGCTAACTGGGGAGGTCCCATTGGACTGGAGGGTGGTAAATATGACACCCATCTACAAGAAAGGCAGAAAGGAGGATCCAGGAAACTATAGACCTGTCAGTCTGACCTCGGTGCCAGGGAAGGTCATGGAGCAGGTCATCTCAGGTGCCATTAAAAGTCACATAATGGACAACCAGGGGATCAGGCCCAGTCAGCATGGGCTTATGAAAGGCAGGTCCTGCTTGACAAACCTGATCTCCTCCTACAACAGGGTGACCTACTTACTGGATAAGGGAAAAGCTGTGGATGTTGTTTACCTTGACTTCAGTAAGGCATTTGACATTGTTTTCCACAGCATTCTCCTGGCAAAAGTGGCTGCTAGTGGCTTAGATGGGTACCTGCTTTGCTGGGTGAAAAACTGTCTGGATGGCCGGGCCCAAAGAATTGTGAACAGAGTTAAACCCAGTTGGCGGCTGGTCACGAGTGGTGTCCCCCAGGGCTCGGTTTTGGGGCCACTCCTGTTTAACATCTTTAGTGATGATCTGGACTAGGGGATCGAGTGCACCCTCAGTCAGTTTGCCGATGACACCAAGTTGGGTGGGAGTGTTGATCTGCTCGAGGGCAGGGAGGCTCTGCAGAGAGACCTGGACAGGCTGGAGCCATGGGCTGAGCCCAACTGGAGGAGTTTCACTGCGGCCAAATGCCGGGGGCTGCCCTTGGGCCACAACAACCCCCAGCAGTGCTACAGGCTTGGGGAGGAGTGGCTGGAGAGCTGCCAGTCAGAGAGGGACCTGGGGGGGTGATTGACAGCCAGCTGAACAGGAGCCAGCAGTGTGCCCAGGGGGCCAAGAAGGCCAATGGCATCCTGGCTTGTGTCAGCAATAGCGTGGCCAGCAGGGACAGGGAAGGGATCTGACCCCTGTACTCGGCACTGGTGAGGCCGCACCTCGATTCCTGTGTTCAGTTTTGGGCCCCTCACTACAAAAAGGACATTGAGTGACTCGAGCGTGTCCAGAGAAGGGCAACGGAGCTGGTGCAGGGTCTGGAGCACAGGTCGTACGGGGAGCGTCTGAGGGAACTGGGGGGGTTTAGTCTGGAGAAGAGGAGGCTGAGGGGAGACCTCATCACCCTCCACAGCTACCTGAAAGGAGGGTGCAGAGAGCTGGGCATGAGCCTCTAACCAAGTAATAAGTGATAGGACAAGAGGGAATGGTCTCAGGCTGCCCCAGGGAAGGTTTAGACTGGATATTAGGAAGCATTTCTTTCCAGAAGGGGTTGTTGAACATTGGAATGGGCTGCCCAGGGAGGTGGTGGAGTCCCCATCCCTGGAGGTGTTTAAGAGTCACGTTGACATAGCGCCGAGGGATCTGGTGTAGCTGGGAACTGTCAGTGTTAGGTTAATGGTTGGACTGGATGATCTTCAAGGTCTTTTCCAACCTAGATGATTCTGTGAAAGAATTCCAGGCCATGGCTTTTTCAAGGAATATCTATGACACAGAGTTCCTTGAAGACACTACCTAGTGTTGACAACTTCCACTGATTTTAGATTAATTTATGCATAAATTAACATAGATGCACATTCACGCTTGTGTGCGCACATGCACCCACACAACCTTGAAGTCTTTACTGCATTGCAATCTGTGGACAGTTTTGCATTATGACAGCTTGACTCAACTGCAGATATCATTTTTAAAAGTTATTCACTTTTAAAACTAAAGGCATTTTCTTCATATTTATTTCTTCTAGGATTCAGTGCTCTGCTTCTGACAAAATAAATCAGTTGCCAGTCTCAACAAGAGCTATATCCTTTATAACTATAAAGGTGTCTTCTCTATATTATCAAACACTATCTGTTATTGTGAAGAAATCAGGTTTTTAGATTATACACAGTAATCTGGTACTTTGAAGTAATATTCTTTCTAAAGTGGAACAGCTGTTTCCTGACAGATGTCAGGAAAAGCAAAACAAAAAGTGTTAAAGATTTATAAACAGAGTTTATCATTAAAAGATTTAAAATTAGAGTTTATCTTACTCTAGGAAGAACAATTGTGATTACAGCAATTATACAGTAACTGCAAACCATGTTATTTTAAAATTGTTATTGCCTGCCTTCAAGTGAGCTTCTGCTGACACCATGACATGATCAGCGAGGCTTGTTAGGGAAAATTCTATATAACAAGTCACACAGAGCATCACTGTTTCACAGTCTTCCAGAGACTATTTATACTACTTGCAACTACCAGTACTTAAACACCTTCCATATTCACTGTGAGGAATAACCTTGAAACAGGAAAGATATGGGTGATTTGACAGCTGTAGTGAGACCATGTGATCAAGATTCCCCAACAGTGAAGTTAAAATATTTTAATGGAACTAGAATAGTTAATCAAGGAGACATGCAGTACTCACAGGTACAGAAAGAGGATATTCAGGGTCCTTATATCTGCCATAACACACTAACAGGGACTCATGAGTACACTACAGCCAATTTAGTTTAAGTGAATTACAGAACTTTAAATTATTAGAGACAACCAAATTTGTGTCACTTAATGTCTTTCTTACCCTGACGGTTCTTCATCCTCACTTTTTTTATTAACTATGCAGTTACTACTTGGTTTGGGCTCTATCCAAGGGCTTTGTATCATATAGAACTGAAATGATAGAGAGATTTCCTTACGAAAGCATGAGAAAAGTTGCAGCTTTCCTGCATGATGTCTTGACACCATGATTCTGGGAGGATGACCCAAGCATAGTATGGCAGATGGTCACTACTTCTAAACCCTTACATTCAGTGAAAGAATCTGACAGTTGAGGGCTCCAACATGAGCTTATAAAAATACAAAATGCATCTTGGTTTTTGTTTTTTTTTTCTATTGGAAAATAAGGTAATTTTTCTTACGGGAAAATTACCATAGGAACCATTACATAAATGATGTAATCATGTATATCCCACATGTGAGATTAGAAGATTAAAGTTTCAGAGCCAGGAGCCTTCAATGTCTAACTGTTATTGAGTTCCCTGCGCCTCACTAAAAAAGCTCTGCCTTTATGAAGGCTGAGACTGTAATGTTATTTCTAAAGACTTGAGCAGGGTCAGGGTTCCACACTAGCTATTACTCTACAATAAATATGTAGTCTCAACGACAGGCAAGAAGAGTTGCAGTGATTTCTGTGAAGTTGTGTCATGCCTTATGTAAGAGGCTGGCCTAGATAGTCAGAGTGGACCCTTGTGGCCTTATGAAACAATCAAAATTCACATGCCAAAAATATTATCATTTGAAGAAAACAAAACTTTTGCAAAATCAAATCTTTTGGATTTATGCATATACCTATACATTCTGCCAAATCCAGCTTTTTTGCGTTATTTTAAAATCAGATTTTTGTTGGCTGAAGTGCCTAGTAATTGTGGTTGTTTGCTTTATTACAGAAGTATATGACAGCTAACAATCAGGCATGTAACTTGAAGAACTCACTGTGCCAATTATAAGAAGCATCCAAGTATTATTAAACTCTGCACAAGGGGATACTGAGGCATCCCAGGGCTGCAGATTGTGAATAAGGTCTCTCCTATCAATCTCTCACTTTTTTTTAAAATTATTTTGCCTGATTTCATCTCACCACAGGCCAGGCCCTGTCCCACAGGAGCATGACAAGCTGACAGGAGCTGTGGCACAAAAGGGAGCTGGATCCTGCTTCCTCACCCAAGGTGTCCCTGGCAGCACAGCCCTGGGCTAGCTTTGTGGAGCTGTGATGTTGGAGATGCTTATATAGGAAAAAGACTTAACAGAAATTGACTCAAAATGAGCTTTTAACTGTTCACATCCATTGGCCAACAACAATTTTTTCCACCCCTTTATCAACCAGCCATGAAGCAAGATATTTTTCAAAAAGGAGGTGACAGTACATTTCTGAAACTGCTCCAGCTGCCTCCACATTTCCCACCCTCAGATACCAGCTATGTAATGGGACTTCAGCTCTGCCCTGCTTCTTGCACAGTTTTTGCCTGCTGTAAACACAGCTCCTTGCTTAGAACAACTGGAGCTCTCTATCCATGGTAGAATTGAGAGTTATGGTCTCAGACATGTAAATGCTCTGATAAATTCTAGTATGTTAAAAATTCAAGGGCAAAGTTTGCCATGTAACTATTGCACACAGTTAACTATTTATGACTACTTACAGAAGTCTCTAAGCTCCCCCCAACAGATTCACATATAATGTTTGTATCATGTGCCCAGGGACAATTTGGCAACATACAAACTGTGGTTGTGAGATGCCTTTTTAACTTTATGCTCTTAAGTAAATTTTTTATCAGTTTTCAGACCTTTGCCATTATTGCACAGTGTATTTGACATGGAAACATATGGCCATACTTCTGGGGATTTGAATTTGCATTACTCCAATTAAAAACCAGAACTCTTGCTTTAAGCATCGCTCATGGTACGTTTTGGGCGCTATCTTCATTGAAGAACACAAAACCATGTTCTGCTTTTCCTGCTGAAACACATGGGATTTGTACTTGCACAGCTAAAACACTGTTTAACTGGGAGCTTGCTGTTTTGTGCAAATGATCTTGTCCCCACTTGCATAGCTCCAGACTGTTTTGTTTAATTCAGAGTTTTCTTTGCACACCGTGCTAAAGGAAAAATGAATCTATGAATTTTAGATTAAATTATATTTCCAGTCATAAGAGAGGAGGGGGGCTCCCAGACAAGTTGTGATCTTCTAGTATAAAATTAGCCTTCAATCATGCAACAATTTGTAAGTGAAAGAGACCTGAGCATCATCCAGGTAGCATAGGATATTGTATGTGGGAGTGTGATTCAGACTGAAGTAAAATCTTTCACTTGTCAGAGGGGGAGAAAACTAAACAATCCTAATACAGCCACCATAAACAAGGTTAATGTTTTACCACAGTATAGTTTCTGCCCAGATACTTACGGTAGCTTGTTCTCTCTTAGCCTCATACTATTTCCCATGGGTGCCATGCCAAGAACTTGTGACATTTAAGAGCAGACCTAGCATATAACTTTCTTACGCTAAGTGCTACTTTCAGAGCAATAGTTGCTGCTTTGAACTCGTAGATGATGTCTACAAAGAGCTTGAGACTTCATTCAGAAGAGCAGGAGGATAAGGTTGTGTATATATAAACAGTATAAAAGTATTTTACATCTCTGCGTACGTAAGAAATTTCCATTTGAATGACATCGCGTGTCTTCAGCATGGTCATTTATCTCTCAATGCATTTCCTAACTAATTGCTTCTATTAAATATAATAAATTGGAGCTTTATCTTAAGAAAGAGAATTAAATAAATATTTTAAAAAATCTATGTTGTAGGTAGTTCGTGCATGTTCTGATGATTTAGTTCACAAGTAGCAAGTTAAAGTAAGTGGAGCTCAGCAAAAATCCCACTGGATCAAGTTGTACCTTCAACTGCACCCAATTAATTCAAAAGAGTGTGTTTATAGAATCTAAATAGAGAATATAAATAATATAGGTCCAAGCAGTATCTCATGTCGACACCAAGACCACAAATGATGTTTATCCCAAATAGTTGTTATATAAACAGATATTAAATGGTACAACTAAGCACCAATTTATGACTGAAGATGACGGTGCTCCAAAATATTTTGTTTTTTACAAGATATAATGGATTTAGAAAGTAATGACCTAGGTGGCAGAGGTTAATTCTTCTATTTACAGTATTTTCATCTTAGCGTCTAAACTGATTTTGAACTTGCATAAGTTACAACCAATTGCTGACTGAGAATTGCACATATGTAAACATGGGCTGAACTGGAACAAATTTTTAAACATATATTGTCTGAGTCATATAGCGTAATATGGCCAAAACCAAAACGGACTATGGACTGAAAATATTGCTACTGATTACGTTTTTTTCTGAAATAGTGTTCCCAGTAGTTATTTGTGAAACATTCCTGATTAAAAAAGGAAAAAAGGTACTTTGTTTATAATGTAATTATTTAACAGTCTGCATACTAAAGCGCACTTTGGTTTTCTCAGCATCCTAGGCAGGAATTTTCACTTAACATCGGCTTGAACTTTTGCAGCTTACATAAACAAAACTTTTAAAAACAGTAAAATGCAAAATGCTCTCAATTAGAAGTATAAAGCAAGAGTAGGGATTCTGGCTACACTGCATGAAGGTAGGTGTTTCCAAGTACATTAAAAGAAACATTATGTCTTATAAGCTCTGATTTTACCTTTGAATTATGGGACCAAGTACAGCTCATAGAAGTTTAAGTGTTCAGGAGTGGAACTGTTAGAACTGAAGTGCCTTATTTTTGTAAAGAGCAGGCTTTCCCCTGGGACCTCAAGAAGTGGGTGTAAGGAAAATACCAGCAGCTTTATGTTCTCTACTCTCACTAATTCAGAGTTTGAGGATAGAAGGGCAAGAGAAGGGCTCTGTGTACCTTCTCTCCAGTTGATCACTCAACTATAGACCTCAGCTGAGAAAGCTGGCTCAAAATTTTTTATTGAAAATAGTTTAGTTACCAAGTATCAACACATCAACCTTACAAGGCAGGTTTCAGGGGGTACCTTATACATTGGAGCTATCATACTACCTTTTATTACTATCTATCAAAACTGATCACATTGTCTTTCAGTTAATTCTTCCACTATTTTAATATCTTCTAGAGAGGAGGGCTCATTTTTTATATGCACATTTTTTACAGCTGCTCAAGTAGTTTTTACACAAAACCCACCTATGAGCATTCCTGTGTATATATACAGCTTTGGCTAAGTATGCTGTATACATACCATGACATCATTGCTGCTCCTGCTTTGGATTACTCAAAACTTCAGCATCAGCAGTACTAGTCAACAAGAACTGGTGCAAACGTTGTTTCTAGTATTTGCATAGCTGTACAAATAAAAGAGTTAATCTAATTTGGTTACTAGATTAAGTATCTTGCTGAAGGACCTAGTGCAATACCATGAACAGAAGTTGCAGCAAAACAGACTTCACAGGTAATTAATCAAGAGACAGTGCCAGTCTCAGCACCTTTGGAGCTGGGCAATCAGGAAGTTAAAGTTAACATAAGGCAACTGAGGTTTTTCAGCTTTTCTGAAAGGTTTGATCCACCATGTCTATGTGTTTCTTCAGCAAGTCAGGATAACTTTTCCAGAAGAGCTGCAGGCATTGTCACAGCTCTGCTCTCTGTTAAATATTTTTTTTTTCCTAAATCTGAAGTCACCTGTAGCCATTTTGATGACCAAATTCAAGTAGATCAACCAACTCCCTTAAAGCAATATGCAAAAAGTCTCCTGGCCCATATACTTTTCTTCCAACAGGGCTATACTAGTAGGAGAAAACAAAGCAGGGAAGGTATGTCCCCCTTCATTTCTCAACTATATGTCTTTAATTACAGATTCAGATGTAATAAGCCAAGAAAGAATTAAAGTATTACTAAAAGAACCTTCCTTTTTTTTTTTACCTAAAATTATCTCCTTCCACTTCTTAATATCTCTAAGTGGATTTTCCACAGAAACCAAATAACCAAATTTCCACTCTATACCATGGACTCTCATTAGGCATTCAGTGCCCCGGCCTTTTGATTTTTACAGTGCAAAGATCTTCACTGATAGGTGAGAATTTAGCTGGGTGCCAGAGACATCCCAAAGGCACCCAGGGCTGGGTTCTTTCACAAGACATTTCATGCTCTGCATAAAAGCTTCCTCACATGGAGGCTAGCATGTGCCCAGGCACTGTTGTGTCTCACTTCTTTGTAGATGCTAGCTGCTGCATCTCTCCTTGCTGCAACTGAGTGGACTGTGTGCCACCAGCCTTTGACCTCCTGACAAGTGCTAGTGCCTGAGAAAACGGAGATCAGCAAAGAAGGGAGGGTATCTTTGGATAATACATGTCAGGAGTTGCTGTCTGCAACCAGTCCTACAGCACTCCTGTGCCAGCCTGACAGCAAAGAGCCATTGACTAATCTGAATTTGCAAATGCAACAATTTTCCTCCTGAGTTTAATTAGATGGAGATACATCTGTTTTAGGGAGGCATCCTCCCCTGCCAAAAGCCATAACTCAAAGCATGTTTTTCTCACTGCAAAATCTACGATTAATACCAGATGCTGCTGAGTTTCCAGCTTCACGAATCATATTAAGATGATTAGTCTTTTTTTTTTCCTTCACTACCAAATGCGGTAAGATAGTTAGAAGAAAATACTAACACAGGTAAGGCTTTTATTACTTGCTTATTAATTTAATTGGTTGCATGTAGAAACCATGGAAAATTGACATTGGTCAATACAATGCAGATATTTATGCTGACAGACAAATTAAAGAAGTCATACCTTAATAAAGGTGATGGCTTTCTAATTTCAGTTTTCATGGAGGTAACAAATATTAATGGAGCTCTATCTGCTGAAAATTCACTTACTCCCTAAGAGCAACAACTCAATGCTCACAGGCAAGGTATTATTCTGCTACTGGACATTTAAATGAGTGGTAAAATGCAGTGATCTTTTTGGTGATTCTTTTTACAGTGCTTTGAAGCAACATCTGAGTTTGTCTAAGACTTCAACATTTGAAAACTTGTGTCAAGAAAGCAATAAAGCAGAGATATTTTTTAGCAAACCAGAGAAAGTGTTACTTAAAGGGTGAGCAAAAGGAAATTTGAATGCGAAAGTGCTAAAAAAAATCCAAGAACAATATAAATCATGTTCCCAAGATTTACAAAAAATTCATGTGACCTATGCTTTAAGTTCCATAAGAAAGAAACTATAAAATACATGTGCTGTCTGAAAGCATGAAAGTTCATATTCAGGTGACTTATAGAAATAATCATTCCCATACAAATAAAGTCAGCACTAGACTCCTTTTCTCCATCCTTCTGATTTGTTCCTACTCTGGACATTAAAGCCTGCTGAGGCACTGCTTGTCTCCGCTGTCTGCACAGTATACTTGTTCTCAGACAGCCAGTGTCCTCCTGTATGGCTTTGAGGGGAGCCTTCAAAGTAGCAAAGCCCACCAGTGAAAGGAGAGGGGCAACAGAAATATGTAAGAAGGCTGGAAATCCCAAAAGACTCTTAATTTTCCCCTATCGCATTCTATTATGCAAAAAAAGCTTAGGTGCCAACTCCTTTGTGCTGAATTTCTGAGGCAAGATCTAATGATTAACTAATGTCAATGGTACATCATCAATATCCTGTTGTTCCTCACCTAAATCCACACTACATCCAGAAACAGTAGTGGGAGATCAGTTTTCAGGAAGCCTTCAGGCAGGACTCAAATATACAGAACAGGAAATCTAATGTTTTGCATGTGTCCACAAGTGGTTGAAACAATAATAAAGAATAGTTAACACGCTAATGTCATGGGTAAGAGCTGAGAATGCTTTTTATAAAGGGATGTCATACTGCCCAAATCTAAGAAAGTTACCTGAAGATAATACTGAGCACATGCTATATCAAGTCATCATCTCACAGTACTCTTGAAACTGCAAGAAGCATTAAGGGCTCTAAAGGAAACTGATCTATCAGAGGATCTATGCAAAATCCTCCCAGATAGAAAACTGTTCAAGACTGAGAAAAGTTACTTTGCAAAATACTTGAGCAGGTATCAAAATGACTGAAAAATTGCACAGGATTTCATTATATCAAACAAACAATAGTCACAACTGAAATTAAAAGTAGAATTGCATATATAAGGAAAATAACCCTAAATACATTAGAATTCATCATTGCTTAATTAGCTATAACATGGAAATTACATTGGAGTCTGTAGATGTGTGGAAAATGCATCTTGATGCTCAGCAGCACTTAAGAAGGCAAAAAGATGTAAAAGCATTATTAGAACTATGATGAACCTAAAGAGAAAATGCCATTGCATTGCTATGCTAATCTATGGCACAGCCACTCCTTCATACTTTCGTAGTTATGGTCACCTCCCCACCGAAGAGAGAAGACTAGAAAAAAGTGATGAGAATAATCTGAGAAATCCATAACAGCTTCCACATGAAGAGAGATTAAACAATTTAGGACTCTGGTGGAACAGCTGGAAGAGTGCTATGGGTATAATGGGACTTTCAAATATCGAAGGGGTGAATAAGGTCAACACCTGGCTACCAGTAGTTAACCATGAACATACTGAGTGTTAAGCTCAAATAAAAACAAAGGAAGAACCTTTTCCATATAATGCAGCTAAAGTTGTAAAACACTGCTATCAGAAGCGCTGAATGCCAACAGAGAAACAAACAAACATTACCTTCTATATCATTTACACAAGTTCATAGAAAAAAGTCTCAAAGAGCTACTAAAAACATTGGTGCAAATGAAGTTTTAGCCTTAAAACAACTACAGATGCCCAAAACTAGTAGTCTACACCAAGGATCATTATATGTTTGCGCTATTTTTATATTCCTTGCCTCAGCATGTGTTGCTGGCTGGCTCCTATCAAAGGTAAGATGTTAGTTCAGAGGGACCATTAACCTAATCCAGTAGGACTGTTCTGGATTCAACCAGGTCAAAAGGACGTATGAAGTAGGTGCTATAAGTTCTGAACATCCATACTTTATTTAAAATTATTCAAAATGCACTAAAGCAGATTCATAGAATATTTCTCTTGGTTTTAACCTTCAGTAATTTGAATTTCCTTCTCATTCAGGCAAATCCCTTAACCTCTTTGACTACACCTTCACATGATGGAAAAGTTTCTGAACTCTGTGTCCCATAATGAAAAGATTATCATTCATTTTTTAAAACAAATGAACAAAACAACAAAAACCCAAACACATACCTACTGCATATTAATTTGTTAATTTCTCTTTGATCCAGTCATGTTAATGGTTAGACACCTTTCCTCCATTAAATTATCCAGCTAAACTATTGCATATTAAAAAAGGAAACTAGCACCGTCTCACCTCAAATAATAATTTTAGAAAATACATAATAGCTTTGAGAAGACTATAGGAAAACAGTTTGCAAAAGGGAGACCTTTTGAGTATTACTGAGTTTCTCCCAAGAGGCTGTGGGAGCCAGGTTCCTGGGGGTGGGGGAAGCACAGGAACCTCCCAAGTTCTGTTATATGCCTCCATGTGACAAGAGGAATCAAAAAATCAGGCTTTTGACTTGGCATGTCCCTAAGCACAAACATGTTGTTTTTTCCCTAGACCAGCCAGAGGTTTGTCCCCTTTGCTTACCAACAGCAAGGAGTTGAGTGTCACACGTGTCTGTCATGATGCACAAACTGATCTCCTGGTTAAGCAGCAAAGTAGCGGAATGCCTCAAAGTGCTCCATTTTCCCAAGGTACTGACTTGGAAGATAGTGAAGGGAAAAACACTACTAGGACAGGGGATGGCTTTAACAGGTAGCAGACAAATTACAAATACAGAACCTGTTCTATACTGGGACACAATAGTGTGTTTTACTCCTGAGTAGTCAATGACTGTCAGAAAAAGGTAGGAGTCTGATACACGATCGGATGTTGTCTAGACTTCCTTGGGATGCACTTCATCCCCTGCATAAACCACACGGACACCAGCACAAGTTATCTGTGAAAATGCGTCTCTAGGACTCATTGTGCCAAAGCAGGAAAATAAAGTACAAAAATGTAACAAGTCAGGCAAGCAGAATTTCCTTTTACTTAAAGCTGCTGCTAGGCTTTAGGACAGATTTGTTGTGATATGTCCGTCACGGGATGCGAGTGCAGCAGACCAACAGAATAACCTCACTTTGCAAATTGCTCAAAATAAGACATCGCTCTATACTGAATAAGTTGGTCTAATAAGAGATGTTACTGCTCTACACAAACCTTGCTTTGTACTGAATCAATGATAGTCAATCTCTTGATATTTCCTTGGGGGTATTTTGCCTTCTTTGTTAAAAGCACAGAAAGAACAATCAAAATATCTACCCTGATTTTCAGAAGGCTTTTGAACACAAGGAGGCCAATCAAGAGTAACAATCTTCCTTTTTGTCCTAAAGCACTGGCTACTAAATTCTCTATCAAGGTGACCAAAAATAAATTATTTATATGGCCTCATTTGTTGACAAAAATAGGGCATCTTCACACTAATCCTTTTCACTCCTGGGCTGCTTTTCCCTTTTTAGTATTGTCAGAATAATCAACCTCTCCTGCAATCATTGTTCAAACTATTTTATATATGCTACATGCGCCCACTGACATCCTTTTCATCCTGCCCTCAAAATGTTTAACAATTTGTAACAACACCCATGTATTTTATTGCTGTTAAGCAACAAATGCCTGCTATTATGTCTGTGTAAGCCATTTACATATCACACTTCTGTTTTCAATTTCCAAAGTCTTCTTGGCTTCTTTCTCTCCTGTAGGCCTATTCTCACAGTGCACTTTACATCCTGGAATCTTGATATTTGAATCAGCTATACTGAATCACAATAATGACATCACCCTCCTCCTGAAAGTGTTTAAGGGTATATTATTTTTCCCCTGTGCTCACATTTCCTTTAAAAACAGACTTAAGAAATAAATGCAAGAATTCAGGGTTTTTGTTGAAGTGCATTGTCTTCAACTTCATTCTCAATTTGTTTTACAGAATGTATTTGCCAGCTGGTTTTTGTTATTTTCATACCTCTCTATATCCAATTTTCCAGTTAAATACTTACTATTTGGCCCAAATTCTGCTCCCTAATGTGCATGATCGGAAGTCACAAGCATATCCAAGGACTGGAATTTGCTCTAGTTATTCACCCACAGCCTGTCATATCTTTGGTTTTTGGACTACATTTGTTTCATTTTTCTTAAATTATCTAAGCCATTTTACTGAGGCAGGATTTAACAGACACGTATATATAACTAGCAGCATCTTTACTGCATTTAACATTCCTCAAATTTTATGTTTTTAAACAGTGTGAAGCAGGTTATTTGATAAAATTTTCTTGGTAGATCAACAGAATCTAGTTCTCACACATCAGTGCAATTTTTAATATCACTTCAATTAGGAAGCCAAATTACATGAGTTATATAAGCTTTCTAGCAAATTTAATCCATAATACAACACCTGTTTGCCAAGAATAGGAGCATTTAGATGGTGTTATTGGATTCCCCTCCTCTTATAGCTCTGTAATATATTTCCAGGCACTTTATCTCCTCACTCTGTATAAACCCATGGAAATCTTTTAGACAGGCATACAGAGTCAGCCTGTCTTTATATAACATAAGGTACAGCTGTTAGTTTGTGGAATTCAATATTTTAAATCTAATAACAAAGCACTTTAACATGTGAGACAACATTTATACTCTACCTTCAATTCTTGCTCTTGTTTTGCCCTTTATTTAGAAACTGACAACTCATTCAGAAAAAAGCCTTTTAACTTCTGTTTCAGCATACTGGACTATTTCTACCAAACTAAAAGTTAGGGAGAAGAAAGCCCTAAAGAAACAGTCTTAGATTAGATTGTTTACTTGTGCAATTAACATTTTGCAGTAGGCATTAGCAAAGCCTACACTGCTCTATATGGCTTTTACTGACTCATTAAACTGTTGCAGAAGTTTTGATTCACACCTCCTAGTTGTAGCTAGCACCTGCACTTTCAGAGGAAGGTTGAACTCTCGGTGCCAGTAAGTTCAGGCCCTTGCATAAAGTTATACATGTGAAGTGGCTGTAAGGACTGCTTTGTCCTTAAGGCTGTAGGGACTTTGCTTTTCTCTTAGTCTGGAGAAGAGAAGGCTGAGGGGAGACCTCATTGCCCTCTACAACTACCTGAAAGGATGTTACAGAGAGCTGGGAATGGGTCTATAACCAAGTAATAAACAATAGGACAAGAGGTAATGACCTAAAGTTGCACCAGGGAAGGTTTAGACTGGATATTAGGAGGCATTTCTTTACAGGGAAATGGTGGAGTCCCCATCCCTGGAGGTGTTTGTCATAGCAGACATTGACATAGCACTTGGGGATATGGTGTAGTTAAGAACGGTCATTGTTAGGTTAATGGTTGGACTAGATGATCTTCAAGGTCTTTTCCAACCTAGATGATTCTGTCCTTTCAATGAAGACTACTGTAAGTCAGTCAATTAAGTGAATGCTGCTGTCAAAGACATCCATCACCATGTCTAAAGATTCACATCATTAGCTGTAAAACTTCTAGATACTTTCTAAAATGAATGTTTTTACAACTGTGATTGTATATATAAATATAAAAACATCTGTTGATATAAATGACAGTTAACAGAGACAGGATGCTGAAAGAAAATACACCAGCTTACTTAGCTTCAATATCCAGCAAAATACTCAGACCCTTTAGAAATACTTCAGAAGATAACATATAGTTGACACATCTGCATTGGACATAACCCTGTAATGGATGGAAACTGCATTGATTTGACATGATTTGTTTTAGATAACAGGTGCTATGGACAGAAGAGAAGCAGTAGATGTCATAGCCTGAATTTAGTAAGGATTTTGAAGGTGGTTGGAAAATCATATCTAGAGAGCTGTCAGTTACTCACTGTGAGGAAAGAAGGTATATCAAGGTTAGAAGGTATATCAGAGTTCTGCAAGAATCCACACTGGCTCCGGAACTACTCACTGCATTGGAAGTTGAATGGTCAAAATCAATTTAAATTTTAAACAAAAAAAAGTGAAACCATAGATGCAAGTCAATAGGTGAACAGACTGAGTATTCTTCTTAAGCAAAAATAATTAATATAGGATTACACGAGCAGTTGAGCTATAGAAAAGAATCAGGGAGTCATAGCAGATTGCAATCATGAATTGCATAAAATAGTCCCTTTGCTCTATTTATCATGCAGGTGCCATTAGCTCCACTGTGGCCACCAGACTATGCAAGTTATCTAGGACAAATAGAAAGAGAGGGGGAAAGCACTGAGAAATAATCAAGGCCTAGTAAATACAGCATACAAGGAAAGAATGAGTGAACTGAAATTGTTTACTTAAAAGAAGATGCTGAAGGACAGACGTGGTGAACTGTGGCAAGACAAGAAATCTTTCTATTCCCATAGTAGACAGGTTTAGGGGCTAAAAGGCTTCAGCTGATGGAAATGACACCAAAGAACACAAGGAAAAGCTGTCCAAAGGCAGAGTTCAGAAGTGCAGGAGTGGGCAGCCAGAAGGGACTGAAGTGTCCTTCACTGCAAGGCTTTATAGCAAAGAAACATGGGCAGAAACAGTGGAGGCACAGCTGAACCCACCTTGGGGAAGGAGGGTGAACCTTACAGATCAGTAAACATGTACTGTAAAGAATGTAAGTCTTCAATACTAGTCCTCTTGTGTTTCTGCTGTTGTTCTGAAAATTAAGCCTCAGGTAGATATTTATTGATATTTCCTGTCCAACCCTTTTCAAGACTTTCATCCCTTTACTGCTTGAACCCCAATTCCTTATGTTTTCTACTTCACTTTACAGAATACACTGCGCAATTGCTCATTACTGGCCTGAAAACAATGATATGTTTAACCGCAAGCTATTGATCTGGAGGATTACAAACAGTGACAAGCCATGAGAGAGATTTCTCCCTCCTTAGGTTGACTTCCATTTGGTCTAATTATACAAAGCACTTCAGCTGTTGCCTTGTGAGCTACGTCAGAAGGAAAAGAACATAAATTCTGCCCTTCATACCCAGAAAATGGTTATAAAGTGATGAGACTCTGGCATGCATTGTTTTAACAGTTCTACCAGAACAGGTGTTTTCATAGTAAATATTACCATGTTAGACCGTTCAACAAATCAGACATAAAAGCTATAAAATTAACCTTCAAAATAAGCAAGCAACGGAAGACAGATGCTTTTATTTATACCTGATAAGGTGTGCAGAATTTTAATACTAATTTGTACTATAATTTGTTTACGTTCAGCAAAATAAATTTTAAAAAATTTTGATGAAATACTGTTTTTGTGTGAAACCTGCACTCCACAAAGTATTTTGCACCTATTGACAGTATCCAGATTTCAGCCAAAGATTTAAAAGTTATTTTAAAATGGCTACAGATACCATTCCTCCATTACCCCCTTCACCTCTCTTCCCTCATAACTTTCCATGGCAATTGTTTTTCTATTCATAGTGTATATTCATGCAACCCTCAAATTTATCTAAAGAATAATTAGGAGACTAAGACTGCCAGGAGGTATTCTGGTAGAAATTATCTTTATATGAAAATTACTACCTATTAAGTAGAGGGATGTCAGAGCTGGAAGACATGATTTATGGGACATATACACACACCTGATGTCCTGTCTGGACAAAGAAAGAAAACAACACTCGCCACATGTTAAAAAACTTAGTTTTAAAGATAACCATCATGCAAAGAATAATAAAAAAACACATTGTCTTTTAAGCGTCACAAGTAGAATTTGCAAATAATTCCCACATCATACCTATATCCTATTTTCAAACAGGACTTTAGCATTTAGGAGACAAACCCAAGGAAACCAAATCATCCAAGCAAGACTTCAGTATTTTGAAGCATAAGGATGCATATGCCTAGATGAAACAGCTTTTGAAAATGCCTAATCAGATTACATAGCTGAGTTCAGAAAAGAAATAAAATTCTCACTTGTGTATTTCTTTAAATGTATATTTTTCATTTATATAAAAAGACTATGCTCCTTGCTCTTATCACACCTTTCTGAAAGTGTTAACATGTAGTCTGGTGAAGTCCTTTAAAGAGAGATTTTCTTTGTCCTTACCACCACTCTAAAAGCTGTATAAGCAATTATCTTCTGCCCCAGTTACAGCCATACCACGTTCTGATTGCACAATGCAGCCCAATTACTCAGGCTGCATAGGAACACCGCAAGTTTCACTCTTGATGGCAAGAAAGGTTGAAGTGAAATAAAAGTAGATGTGGGTAATACTTCTTTTCTTTCTACTGCCCAGTTATGCAACACTGTGACTCAACATCAAAACATTTGTTAAATAGGATACTTTTTTAATCATGACTTTTAGCTTAATTTACACTGAAGTTTTCAAATGAGAAGATTTATTCCTCCAAACATTAATCTAGAAATAAATTTTACACATGGGTATGGATGCTAAGTGGGAACTTTACTTCTCAGTCATCAGCAGTATTGAACTATTTAAAAAAAAGTAGTAAATAACTTAAAGTAACAATGACATCTTTTGGATATCTGCTCTGTTTAAGTTGGCAGCTCACTTTTAACTTATTCTCACCAAATTTCTACATAACCACAGTAATGCAAAATTAATCTTCTGCATCTAAAGACTAGCTGCCTGATCTTCCTTTTGCAGAGATAAAACTAATATGCTGCCCTTGGCTTCAGTGGCTCTAAGTCTGTGTTTCTGCAGATTGTTTCTTAAACTAGATTGCATTACATTTCACTTCAGTCCTTATTTTGTCAGGGACTTTACCTTTCAAGATGGTAAACTAACCCATGCATCTGGTTTGTTTCTTTAAAGTGGGCACTGAGCCCCATTACAGCAGAAGTTTGTCAGCGGCAAGAGGCAATATGATTATCTGCACGACAACCACTTTGGAAGCGAAAATGTAAATGTTTCTCCCCTGCATCTCTCCATAAAACAGGCAAGGAAGTGATCATGAACATAATTAAGTGTGGTACCAAGGATCATATACTCACTGATCAAGTAATTTTTTTCTTTAATAATGTCTTTCACCTTCATTCACTTTAACATTGCAAACTTGCCCTGTCTTGCTGCACTAGATGTTGTAGAAAGTCATTACAAAGGACCATTTGTCCTTCAGAAGTGTAATGCAACAATAAGCATTATGAAATACACTTGAAATATAATCTCTTCTGAGAATGATTATATACTACGCAAAGACTTTTTCAATCTATGAGTTTAATAAAAAGTTATTAGAAAAAGAGAGGCTGAATAACCACTTTTTTTCTAGAAATAGCTCATATATGCCAAATGTCATTTTATTTACCTCAGATTCCATAATGATACTTTGTTTGCCTCAATCTGGTTTGCATTTCTGAACACTTGACACTATCTGCAGGTAACTATTTTAGTTACATGAAAAGATATCAAATCCACATTAGCCAGCTTTCCAAATATAATTTCAATCCCTTGTTACAATTCTTGCAATGCTTAACCAGGATTAAAAAAAAAAAATAGGAAAGAGACTGTGCATTATTGAAAAAGTTTTCACTGAAAATTTCATGAGCGCCACGAGAGCGCTTTAAGTACATTGTTCTTATTGACTTGAGACTTATTGATCATTTCCTTCCCACAGCAAAGGGGCTCATCCATAGTAAAACTAATTTTTACACTGTTCCTATAGACAACTTTAGCATGTCAAAACTACACAGAGTGCTGCCACAAGCCATGACTAGGATCTTACTATATGGTTTAGAGATGAGAGTTAATTAGGAAACCTGTCTTTTGCAGAACTGGTCTCCATTCTCAAGTGCCATGTTCCATCGTGAAATAAATGAGCATGCCACAGTCCAGTCCAAGAACACATTATGTTTTCTGTTGGCCCTGACCAACGTTCTAACATCACAGCAGGAATTAATCTCTGTTCCTAAGGTTTTCAAGAACATTTAAGCACCATCTAGCAATGCACTTATTACTTTTAAATTAGTTACAGGATTTTTCGCAACATTTCTTGAATGAAGTGAAAAATGTGCTAGGAATGCACTCAGAATTGGCCTTAAATAGATATAAATTGGTCTCAGCTTTGATTGAGTTGAGCTCCAGATTGCATATCAGCCTGAAGAACCAGGATTTGTTTAGGACCAAATAATTTTACCCTTGTTGATATAACCAAGCCAGGTAGCAATGGGAACCATGTTAGAGGCTACTCACACCTGCACAGTCAAGACTGACCCAAATGCACCCTTGAGTACCCATAGGCATGATATAACACCCAGGCACTATCATACCTCATCCCACCTGTGATGTTACTGGCACTGCCAAGGCAATCCTTGAGCACAAAGCAAGGCCTGCCCACCTCTGAATCTTGTTTGTCCCCAGCCATGCCCTGAGGTACCAAGGGGTACCGGAAGGGCTCACAGCATGCCCTTGGGAATGGCAAATGTTGCTATTTCTGCTCTTGCAGGTGAGCATGGTAACTCCATTCATGCCTTCTCCACTGCCCAATACTGGGTTCTGTCTTGCAGGCACCACAGAGAAAAGGGAGCAAACCCTGCAAGAGTCCACAGCACTCACCAACATCACCCTGCTGAGGAGGGAGCTGGGACCACACCAGCTTTCTTAGGAAAGTTTGTTTAAATCCACCCTTAAAGAAACATACTCAACTAAGACTCTCCTGTAGCCTGTATGAACCATCCTACATGTAGCTATCAAATACAGAGTTAAGTTAGTCACAAATGAAACCAGAGCATACTACTGCTGCTGGATAGACTATAATCATTTTAGAGAAATAAATACCTATTCTAAGTGGAATTTGTCAATCAGGATGTGTTGGATTACTAGGATTTAATGGGTTTTCAGTGGAATCTAATAAGTTTTGAAATATGCTCTTAGATTTTGCTATAGACACATTTCAACCTTGACAGATCCCAAGATAATGATCTTTTAAGGGCATTATGTACTTAGCTGACACAAGTAACATTTTAATTAAAGCTAATAAGAGTCAGATTTTGTTTATAATTCCATGATGTCAAACCTGGCATGCTCCTTTAAGGAGTCTGTACAGAGAGCACAATAGGGTTTTTTTTCTGTAACTTATCTGAACATTTTTGCTCATGTCAGTTTGACCTTGAAGAGAACATGATGTCCTTTGAGATCCTTTTTTTAAAGAAGTCACAGACAAGGCCAACAATTCTTTCACTAGAGAGACCTCTGTATCTTCAGCTGGTGAAATCTGTTGCTCTATCATGCATTAAGAGGCAGTATTCCTTATACTCCTCATTTACAATATACATACAATTGAGCTCTGATTTCAGAAACATCACTACTAGTACTGGAATTTTTTTTTTTACCACTGTTAGGAGTCTAATGAGATAGGCTGTTAAACATATGGCAAGGGGACACAAATCTGTACAAGCTTATATATGGTCTGATCTTTTAGTTATTTAGATAGGACAAGAAACAAGGCTCCTGGAAGTTACTAGGAAATGTGAATAGCCCAGCTGATTTCAGTAAGGATATTTATGCATTACCCATTATTAAAGTATCTGCAAATTGGGACTATTACACTAACCATCAATTGTAACTGATGTCAGTTCATTCATTACATTTGCCTGCATATAACATCTGGTGTTTTTACCGATATCATAAACAGTCCTTCAGATTCCATCATCCTGCAATAGTTTAGCAGATAGCTGTAAATATGCCAGCAACCTCACTAGGATTTCACTAGATAGTTCAGTGGAATTAAACAAACAAGGCTGATAATAACAGATTTCCTACTATTCCTGTTCAAATGAATTGGGGTTGACTACAGGAGGGGTTTAGAAAATCCACAAGACTAAGAATTTCCTACATGCAGTGCTGGTCACATGCTTATGGAGACTATTCTGTTTGCTTGATTCATAAAGCTCATATACAAAATTCATCAAGCTCAACAGGGATATTCATCTAAGACAGATTTATACCTCCACATAATCGTGCTGTCAGCTACTTAGTCATAGATAGTAAGGCCAAAAGGGACCAGCCTGACCTCCTGCATAATACAGGCCAATGAACCTCACCCAATAATTTATGCTTCAAAACCATAATTTGTGTTTGAGTTATAGCATCTCTTTTAGAAAAATCTTCAGTCATAGCTTAAATACACTAAGTGGAGGTGAAACCATTACATGCCTAGGTAAATTATTCCAGTGATGAATAACCCGTACCGATAAGAGACTGCCTTATCTCTAGCCTGAATTTACATAGCTTCACTTTTTGCCATTGGATTTCTCTATGCCTTTTCTAGCTGAATGTAGGAGCTACCTATTATTTTCTCTACAAAGACACTTGACTACTTTGTCACATCTTAACCTTCACTTGGAGAAGTTAACAGACCAAGTAGACATCATCTGACATACTGCATGTACTCTAATTAATTTTGTATTTATCTGTACATGTCCTTATTTTTACAGTACTGTTTCTGCAATTTCATAACAAAAGGTGCCGCATCAATTCTACACCTCCAAGATAACTATTCCTTACTACATGGATGCTCATGCTTAGGGAACAAACCCTCACAACCCTATGTTTGTAAAACTAGGGTTACTTAAATAGCTTTATAACATTAGAGTAGCAAAAACCATATAAGCAATTAAAGATGTGTATAGATATCCTGGTGCACAGTGCCAGGATGAAAAATACCTGATCCTGGGTTTAAAAGCAAATAGTTACTGCTTAACCTACTGCCTTCGTCTATGGTGAAGCCTGACTTTTTTTTCCAGTATCAATATAATCTTCTTTGTTTCTTTCACAACTCAGTAAAATTTGTTGATTTTTACTTTATCAGGATTAAGTGATGTTGCCCCCAGTCTAATACTGGACACAACTGAAGGATTCAATTTGTTATCAAACACAAGAAGTTCTTGTAATTACCCTTTACTTAACAGAATCGAGACCAGCTTCAAGTATTTTTAGAATGCCTGATTTTATCTAAACTTCATATTTGGGTGTGTCATTTTTAGCTTTAGGCTGCATTTCAGTTCCCAGAACCCTAAAAAAATCCCCCTAACAAAAAAACCACAAACTTTTGACATTTTTTACCCATGCTTACAAAGTCAGTTTTGAGAGGAAAGAAGTTGTTTGCCAGTGAGGTCTGTATTGTTGGAAAATAAATAAATAAAGCCAAGTAATTAGTTCTACTTGATGCTGTTTAGAAGTGGCAGACAGTTAAATAAGCCCCAAAACTTCTGAAAGTTTATGCGTGGGAACAAGCACTCCAAGCAGCACCCACTAACCCATTCCTTAGCTTGAGCCAGGATCTCTTCTTTTTCTATGTCAAGATGTCTCCCAGGAAACTGAAGAAAGCAGTTACCTCCCAACTCCCCACAGATTTTTGTACCCTACTTTCCACTTTTTCTTCTCTCTGGTTCTATTGGGAAGTTCACTGATTTCTCTTGAATTAATTATGCTTTGTGTGTGCATGTACATGCATTTATTTATGTACACACATATGCATGTGTAAATCTATTCCAGATAAATTGGCTTTTTTTTTTTTTTTTTTAAATGGGGAGAACTGAATATGCACAAAGCCTTCCCTTGGCCTGTGCACCAGTTCTCTGCCTGGGCCAAGCCAATTACTATACAGCTACAGTGTGTGAGGCTCAATTGACTGCTTCTGAAAAATTAGTTGTATGCATACCTCATGGGCAAAAGAGGCACTAGTCTTATACAAGCAGAGAGAAAAATTAAACTCAAATTTTCTAAAACATTCATGCTACCTGATTAACAACAACAGTTTGATACCAAGCTTTTCCTCATGTTTTATAACTTAGACTTCAGGACCCAAAGCAACTGTATTGCATTTAGGAAAAAAAAAACCACCACCAAATTTAATTGACAGAGATATCAAATACCACATTCCAGATTCATGGCCACCCAACATGGTTGCTGCTTTTATTGATAAGGTGACTACTAGAACAAATGGGGCTAGGGGATTTCTGTTCTAAGACTGAAACAATACTAGATCAAGGTCCAGGGCAACTGAGCTCAAGGCTCTCATTAAAAATCAGGGTGACAATTACTAACATTAACAGTTAGAAGCCAGGCACAGTGTGAAGATGATATGTTTAAGAAATCCCATGCCTCAGGCACAAGACCTGGCAAAGGATTTCTTCATGTTTAATGCATTGCACAACCATCATGGATTTTGACTAACATCTGTTAAAGAGTATCCCTGTGTACAGGAGACTGGGAAACACAGGGCTAAGACTTGCTCTGGCAGGTGCCTCTGCTCTTGTGAAACACAGTTTCAGCAGTGCTACTGGCAGCCCATTAGATATCTAGGTGAGACTGTAAGGGACCAGTACAAAAGCAATCTAGTCTTCCTCCCCTTTTCTGGCCCTCTCTGCTCCAGGTGAAGAAACATAAGCATAAAGTTAATATGGAGGTCAGCATAGCACTAGGAACTGTATTTACCAGCCAATGATTTAGCTGTTAGAGATCTCATTTGTATTATCTTTCTGCTATATGATTCATTTCTCTGATGTAGTTTTCAGCTTGGCTTAACATTCAAATTTCCTATTCTATTATTCATTCATGCACCAAAAATAAAAGAACGTGGCCATGACAAGCCCAACATTTGGCAATCTTCATCTATATTTTAAAATAAAAGGGCCAAACATCAGTACAATCTTGTTCTTGTGACTGGAAGTGGCCTGCACTCATTAGCAAGAGCAAATTTGTTATCCAAGTACTTCTTTCAAATGCCCCAATAGAGCTCTCCACACTACCCGTTTGTTCTATTAATCTCTTTCAAGTCAGTTACTTTGTGCTAATATCTATCTTGATCAATTCTGTGGTTCTAGGCTTCTTTCTTTTACTGTGGGGATCCTTAATGAACTTGTGTCTTTTCCAGAATTACTGAGTTTTGAAATCAAAGATAATTCAGTTATCACTTCTTCAAAGTTGTGAAGAAGTTTTACCAGGTGACAGAAAAACATAAGAGCATGACTCTTGAATTTCTATGTATTAAAATCCCACAGAATTCAGCTATTTTTACTACTAGTGGCTCGTTCTTATGCATATACATATGAAGCATTAGAACGTAATTTCAGCTCTTACAGAAGATTTACATTCAGATATCTGACAATATTTTACAAAGCAGGGTAAAGTGTCATTCTTACTGTTTTAATACACATGGGAAATTGAGGAGTAGAGGCAGCTGAGTGAGTCATTGGTGAAGACAGCAGGTGTGTTCATTTTTCCTGCCTGTTAGACTGAGATGCAGTCCCAGAACATAAACAAAGAGACTGAACCATGTCTTTATCTAGAAGTCTTTCAGTGTAACTTGCACTGATACTTACAGCATGAAAACTGCTAGATGCTCTGCCTTTGCAATGAGGACTTTGTAAAGTTTAGTTACATTAACACAAAGTTTAAAAATGAGACCCACAGAAGTTACACCAGTGGTGATATGGAAAAAAAATACTTGAGTTTCATAACATTTAAATTTTTTAGACAAATTTAAACAAAATTTACAAAAGATTAAGTCATTCTATAAAGCTAGAACAACAACAAAAAAATATAAAGCCTGACATGACAATAAGATTCTTTCAAATTTCTGTCTTTTTTTTTAACAAAACAGTTTATCTCATTAATACATACCGTGAGAAGTACATAGAAGCAACTAGATAGGCCCAGTCCTATGCTAAACTGGATAAAATTATTAAGTCACTTTTAGGATTCACTAATGCTGTAAATAACTAAAGTTTTAGCTCACAAAACAGTACTTCCTCCAGATGCGATCTGGAAGCCACCAAAAGTCTGACTCATTACTATGAGCTATAAATAAATCACAGATTAAGTCTTGATGAAAGGAGCCATGGAAGAACCCACACAGTTGAGAGATCACTGATGGTATAAAGCAGCTGTAAGACTAGTAATTCACTTCAACAACATAAAATTAATAAAAACACCAGTTTTCTGAATTACCATGTTATACTCAAATGGTTAGACAATGAAGGTCCAATGAGAGACCTTACCGAGACCTTTCGGAGCTTATTTCTATTAATAATACATAAACTTAAGATTCAGAGATAATCTTATTTTTGAAGGACTATCATAATGTTTCATAGAATAAATTTGGTTTTCACCACTGCTTTTTCTTTTTTTCTCCCTTCTTTCAAGCACAGGAATTTCCAGAATTTTCTGTTAGATCTGTGATATGTATTATTGAATGGACACACCTGAACTGAAAATATATGGCTTCAGAGAACTTCACATTCTTAACCAAGTATGGAAGGGCCTAAACCAAAATAAACCAGAAGCAACCAGAAAGGTACAAAAAATATAAAAATAGGTTGAGTCCTTCTGAGAAGCACAGGCAATAATGATAAAAACTCTTTTCCTGGGAGAATTCATATATCACTGATCTTCTGAGAAAAAGACATCAAGAGGATGATCACATATGGCCCCCAATGAACACCAAATCCAAAGTGAATTTATATATAATACTGGCTTTTAAGATAGGAATCTTGAGTGCCTGAAGTGAACCACTTTAAGAGATCTCTAACTTACCTTCACTCTCAGTTTCGCAGGTAATCTGTGGCAAGTCTCCCTTGCTCTGGAAAAAATTGCTTGACTCTTAGTCCACATTCACTGCCTTCCCTAAAAGTGGAAGGAAGGCTGTTTTAGCAATACAGCAAAAGATTTTTAGCTTACCACATTAAAGAGAAGCACCTCTATAATATCACTCTGCTAACTTATACTGCAAACCTTTCCCAGGGTCCTTTCACAGACCTCCTTACCTGCAAAGCAACCACTTTGGCTGTACTCTCACACCAAACCAACAGCAGCCTCATGCACCCCACAGCTTCTCCACACACATGACTGGGCAAAGGCAACACCCCCAGAACAGCTGAGCAACAACCAGAACAGCTGAGCAACAACCAGAACAGCTGAGCTACATTGTCCTTCACAAGACTAGCTCCCAGCCTCAGAGGGAGACCCAGGTGCTGACATTGGCACTTTTAACACACATGGCTGTGATTAATTGAGTGACAAGATGTAGATGCACTTAAATAAATGTTGCATATGATGTAAAGCTTTTCACCCTATCACAGACAAAGCTGAAATTAACACCGATACGTTCAGTTATACTTGAGAAAATCTGTCTTATTTAGCAGAACATTTTATAGGTGCATATACTGTAATTCAACAGAATTGCATGACTCATAATTAGTGAAAGGCCTTTTAACAGACACAGACAAAAACCCAGGAAACTAGTACCTTCCAGGAAACTTCTTTCTCACCTCCTAAGGGTTATATAACAGAATGAAAAGTGGCTGACCACACTGACTATGAGTAGAAACACATGGAAACTGCCACAACAAGGTTGCTGGAGAGATGAATTGTAACATTAGCAATATAAGTTAATTTCATTATATTTTGTTGTTCAGAAAAAAAAAGTCACACAAGGAAAAAGATTTAGAGTAAGAAAAAGCAATAAAAATTATACCATCTGCACTTGTCAAATATACTTTAGTTTTGATATTCATATACAGAAGTTAAGAAGTCATGGTAATATGCATATTATTGTCTCTAGTAGGTGTTGATTAAACTATTAGGACCGTTAAGAAAAGGATGCTCAAGTCTTTACTCCTATGTGATCACAGTAGTAGTGACACTTCATTATTGTTCAGCTACACTATGATTGAGCAAGGAATTGACTAAGGGACCTGCTGTAAAACAATGCCCAGTGTCAAGGAAGGGGAAAAAATTGTGTAAAAATTATGCAGGCAGCTAAGGACTGTGTTAGCAAACCTCTCTATGTTCATATTGCCTGATGACCTTGTTCTCTGAATTTCAGTTTCTGTTGCTCTGTAGGCTCATTGTCACAGGCAGAGCATACAGTGAGAAATAAATCCTGGACTTACTCAGGTAGGTAGAAACACACACACCCACTGCAGTATGGGCCACCCACCTCCGACTTGTTCCACCTCAGATTTGTGATGAATTTATCCAGATTGGCTTAGCTTCTGCCACCTGCTGAAGGCTCAACATTGTCTGATAGTCAGGTCAACATTTGTAGAAAGAGGTAATAGCCTTGATTAGAAGAACAGAAAAAAAAAAAAACTGAAAAAAAGGCAGAGTTGCTTTGCAGGCACTCAGCCCATCGGTCCATGGCAGGCTGTGCAGAACACAATTTCAGACATGAAGACGGGCTGACTGCCTGAAAGCCTGTCTTTTTCTAAGAATATCGATCTAATAAAAACCATTAAATCTGCCCACAGATCTTGCCTCTCTTATACAGTTAGACTATCATGGCTTCAGAAATGATCTTACAAGCATCTGGGAGCCACCACTGGCGGGGATGGGAGAGTTCCAGCAACGCTGCTCCCTGCCAGGCCATCCCTCTCATTTCCCAGCCAGAAATAAAAAGATGTGCTCCCTGTAAGAGTACTTTGAAGGAAGGGTGGCCATCATCTTCACCACAATTAGAGAGAAGACTTGTAAAAAGTATGCTCTGGGATTATAAAAGAACAACCTTGCTACTTTTTATGTCTCTAGTTCAAAGACGCCAATCCTGCCTCTGTATGTTGGGATAAGGCTGATTTAGACCACAAGATACAGATTGTTACAGATAAATTGCCAACTTCAGGCCAAAGTAGTGACAAAATATAGCTTTTAAAGAGGCAGGTAGAGCTCAAGGAGAAATGAATCAACCTTTCCCATTCATCCCTGACCTCTTACAGCATGTGAAAACTCAGTCAATTAAAGAAAACGAAAACTAAAAAAGCCAAACCAAAAACCCCAAACCAACCCCAAACCTCTTTTTTTTGCTAAACACCACAGCTGGATTTACTAAAATTATAGTTGAGACCACTGGAAAATTGCTAGGGTGATAAAACAGCTTGTATCATAACCACCACTTTCATTCTGCTATGTGGTTTAAAAACTCATCTGATTTACTCTCTAACATTTTTCTTGTCTGAAAAAATGTTGCTACACAATCTTTAGTGGTTAAAACTATGGCTGAGTCATTCTACTTTGTCACAGTTGACTTATTCTTCAGAAAGCCTGCTCCCACCACACTGTTTGGAGAATGATTGCACATGCTTTGGCTTCTGCAGAGCCATGCCATGGAAGGAGACCATGTATATCCCCACAGCTTGAAACCATACAGGAATTTCTTTGGAAGCTAGGGACTAGCCAAGAAAATGCATGTGAGAAGAAGGGGCATCTAAACACAGTAGCAGTGAATGCAGTAAAGTATACTCAGCAGTTGTTAGCTTCTTTCACGTCTTGACCAGAATGTATTCTGGACAATAGGTTGCTTCACACATGCCCCAGCCTACCACTTCTAGGCTCTCATTGAGAGTTTGTGATCTGTCTGGAGCAGATTATCCATTGGGATAATTGACTGATTATTCACATGGGAAGAAAGAACAGATGCAAGAGACCCAAGACTGGCAGAAATGAGAGATTAAGACAGTGTTGAGGGAGAGTGGGAAATGGGTTGGAGAAAGGTGGGGAAGGAGAAAGTCTGCCACATAAACTCACAATAACAAGATCACTTTTCATTGTCTTCCACTTCTGCTCACCAATACTTCATGGACATCTGTAAGGAACTGAAGCATTAATGCCTCAAACATTCATCAACATGAACAGCCTCAAGGACAAATTGTAGCCTTTGTGATTAGTCTAAGGAATGAATTATCTGCCTAGGGAAACACAGTGTATCAAAGGGTGCACAGCTCTGCTCCCTTGCAATTGTATAGCCAAATTCCTTAGATAAGCCTTGAAGGAAGGAGACCTAGACTGAGTAAAGCCATATGTTTGTGTTAATGCCTACACCTTACTTTACAAATATAGCCTCAAAGAAGAGCTAAAAGATTGATAAGAGAGATAAACAACCGACACCAGATGAAGCTAATGACTGGATAATTATCCAAGAAACAAAAACTGAGGAAAAGGTAAACGTGGTAGGGGGAGATTGTGATCACTGACTCAGTTGGGCAAAAGTGTTAATGTACCCCATTTCCCCTCAGTGAATATGCAGAACCCATGATCCATCTTTTCCTCATCTCTCATGGAAATGAGTTCATAGAGTACCTGCCTCCCTCTGTCTAGTATGCTAATCAGCAAGTAAGATGAACTTAAAGGCAAAAGAAAATTTTGCTGTGGGTGCACCCACCATCCAAGATTACCAGACCTTAGACAATGCTGGATCCAGGGGTGGTGACCTGATTTCTTTGACTCTCATTTCTTTTTCTTTTTAGCTTTTTCTTTTTCTTTCTTATAGATTTATAAGACACCACCTTGCTTATTATCTTTTTCCAAGTTTAAGGTATTTCTACCACAAGTAAAACATTTTCACCAGTCATTTGGTGTTGTTTCACCTTCATTTAACCCAAGGGGATCACAGAACTTTTACGATTCACTGGGCTCCCAGTCTGGGTCATGACAACATCCCATACTGCTTGCAAATCCAATAGACCCTGTTACTCCCCCTAATTCTGTCATCACATCCTATAAATATGCCAGATATGAACATCAGGGATGTGGCAAGTATGCACCTGTAGACTTGCCAGGTTTTCATTGCATGTGCCACCCATGAATTAAGACCCAGATTTTCTCATGAATGTCAATTTCTCCCTCTCCATCAATAAAATTTTTAGCAGTCAGTGTCTGTGTTCTGTCCCAAAACAGCATCCCCCTCATTTACTATTTGGCACCAATTGGTTTATCATGGGAGAAGATGCTAAACAGTTGGTGAGATTAGTCAGGCAAAAGAAAACAGCCACGTCAAAACAATATTTATTTGAAACAACCCTATGATAAAAACTAGTCTTTGGCTCTCATATCCCTGGAGTAATAAATAAATAAATTTATTGAAAGTTCAGATATGATACAGTTTTAAATGTTCAGAGACAAAAAAAAACAGCAGACTGTGCTCTCAGTTCAAAACCACCACTTTAAATTTCACATATTTACTGCAGCCCCCCAAGGGTGCGTAGTAAAAAGGTGTATTTTGTCCTGTGCAAGACGTATCCTAAGCCTAATTCATTTCACTTGGGAGTCTTGTTTTTACTGGTTTTAAGTGACTTCTGATCTGCGCTCAGTAAAAGAGGGAGTTTGATACACCCTGTGTAAAAAAACAAGCTGGATTTATTTATTTAGTAGCTTGTTCTCACTCCATAGTGAGATTTTACTGTGAATATGGGTAGCCTTTTTGTGGTTAAATAAAGCTGCTCCAAGCAGGTAGATGTAGGTACTTTCCAAGGGACTCCTGGCAGCTAACATCCATGTAGCCACAGGAAAGGAAAGAAGCCCACTCTCTTCTGTACTCTCTTCTGGAACAGCAGTGTAGCAGCATTAATGGCCAGGGTTTAAAAGCAATGTAAACATAGCATCTTTTCCTGGACCAAAATGGGGCAGAATGACTTAAAGAAATTTTCACTCCATGACTGCCCCTTGAAAGATACAAGAGAAAGTAAATATGACCACAAAGATCTGGCCCAGAATACTGCCTTAAACATCTGTTGTCTCTGAACACACAACGCCCAAGCTTTATCACAACGTAACTCTACAGATCCTTTGATAGCATAAGAAAGAGAACTGTTACCAACCATTTCTCACAGGTATCTTCATTTCCAAGTGCAGGCAGAAACCATGGTTATGTCAGACATTTTGTGGCAAGCCTTGGAAATACTGTAGTTATAATGGCAGATACCATATACAACACTGACAATTCTGAAAGATCATTCCTGAATATTTTTCTAACAGCACCTTTTTTTTATCCTGAATTGCACAGGTGATTGCAACAACACTTCATCTGAGATTTTTTAAGTCCATGATATGTTATCAACAGCTGAGAGCTAAGGTGCCAGGGGACACCTTCACTGCCAGATAACCAACCTTGCCAGGGAAGGGATATTCTGTCACACTCAGGTTTTTCATGTTTTCAAGATTTTGAAAATTCTCAGACTATTCAAGATAAAACATGAAAGCAACAGATTATTTTTTTTTAAATGATAGAATTGTTGTTTTCTAATTTAGATATGTTTTATGCTGTCCATAAGGTATAACAACAGTACTAAATGCAGTCTGTTATTACAATCCAAATGCAGCACATTTAAAGTTAGACACAAAACCTCAGTGCTATCATTTCCTGATTTTTGAGTGCATAACAATGCAGGAAAGTTGTCTTAATGAAGCATTTTTAATTAGAATCTTTACAATCCTAAGTATTCCGTGAATGTAAAACCATTCAAAACCTGAAACTGCCAATATTTTGATCCTATAAATTTAGAAATATTTAGGCTTACATAGGGGAAAAAAGTTATACTAGGTCTGCACCTTCTTCTCTTCCCTGCAGTACCCCTCAAAACAATTTATTATCAGCACATATAAGAATACTAGTTTATAGTAGAAAAAGACCCCAAGCTTGGTAAAAGATAAGTATAGCACTCGAAGAAACATTCACTTAGTCCCTAAGGAACTGAATATTTTTATGTATAATAAAGATTTGTTGAGGAAAGACCTAACTATATGTTCTTCATTGTGCTTCATATTGAGTCTCATTCCTGTGAGCCAGGTGGTACATAAAGATGCAAAAATCAGATTTTTCAGATAAGCCACAAAGCAATAGAAATTAAGGCTGTGGCAGATGGATTATCTCAAACCCAGGAAAAAGACTACTAAGAAAAAAACATCAAGAATTGAAGTGTTGATTATCTTCCTGATGTGATGCCAGAATGATATTGGTATGAAACTAACCCCTAAAGCTCAGGAATCCATCTGTACTGGGATCACTTGGTTCTAATACAATGAAAAGCAAACTGTGGAAGACATCCAAGGCAGACATGAGTTGCTATAGAGCTTCCTTTGACTATAGTTCATTAGTGTATTCATTGTCTTTACCCAGCATCTATGAAAATTTGACTGTGAGATCAAATCTATCCTAATATTTAATCTATGTGAAATGAGTTAATCCAAAAGCTAAAGCAAAGATTTACAATGCCACCATTTCCTAGAAATTGAGATGTTGGCTTTGTAACCCCACTTTTGTAGAGCATGTTTAGCAAAACTGCTAAGAGGAAGGGTAAACAAAGGCAGTTCACCATCTTTAAAAAAACACCTACCTATCACAATCATATATACATATATATATATATTTACAACTTTACATCTGAGTCTAGAACCAGTTAAGAGCATTTTAGCCTCTGAAAGAAAGTTATTTTGCTGCTGGTGGTGACAGTTGTGCCCTAGCCATCCATAAATAGCAATGCAAAGTATAGCATGGAAGTTTTCACACTGGTTTTAGCCTGCCTGGAAAAGCTTCCAGATCAGGGAACCCTTCCTTGCCCTCCTAAGGCACTCTTTCAATCATTCTTGGATTGCTGGGGTTGAGACACTGGTTCTGTTTCACCAGCTAAGTCAATTTCTGTTGATCGGGCTACCTATTGCTGAAGACTAAAATTAAAATAAGTTGTTCCCTAGTTTTTCTGTTAACCACAACAAAATTTCACTAACATAGTTATCAGAAAGAAATTAACTTGACACCTATCTCATTTTAATCACTTCCATTAGTAGTTTTGACATTCCTGGTTATATCCCATTTTAATGGGTGTTAGACTTACAGTGATCTGGAAGACTTTAAGGAAACAAGTTCTCCTATGACTCAACAAGTACCTTGCACGATCAGGCCTGAGCAAAACCAAGACAGAATTTAAAATTTAGTTTTATACTCTACAAACATAGTCCAAATGGCAACATGACTTGCATTTTCTTTCACTGGTCAGTACTAAACTTCAGCAGTAAACAATGGCATGGTGCCAAATTTCCAAATATGAACACTAAAAATATAATCTTGTTATTGGTACAGGATAGAGAAAAGCAGAGCTCTAAGGCAAATTAAGCTAAGCCTTTTTCACTTAGGCCCAGATCCAGAACTTCTCAAAACTCCCATTTGTTTCAATTTGCCTCAGAGAATTGGACAAGTATGAGTTCTGTCTTTAAATACCCTTGTGAACCTGGGACTTAATTTACCAAGTGGTAAATTAAACCAATGGAGGTTAAGGGTAATTAATTTATGAATATTCTCTTCTGTTTCCATTCCAGAAATTAGGGCTGGCATTAACTATGGAAATTGCTTTGACAAAACATGGTCTTGTGAACTACCAACAGTGAGATGCTTGCAAAGAGAGTTTTTGAGCACATTTGAACTAGAAAAGGAGAAATACTTTTTATGTATAGCTGTAGTTTGATTTTAATATTGGGGCTTCTGAAAATTATTTGGAAAACATTTTTTTACTAAAAATTATTATTTTGTCACTTTTTCTTTTTTGTTTTTTTAATGAAGTAAATATACTCCAAAATTGACTGGTTGATTGTAAGTTCAATAACCTACAGAAAACTGGAATAAGTAGCAATCAGACAGAAAATAATAAATTCAATTAATTGCTAATAATGGCTCCTTTACTCTAAATCACCCAAGTGCCCATGTTTGCCTCTTACAAGCAAGATGAGATCTCCTGAAATAGGATAATCAAATCTTTGGAGCGAGGCCTATTCCCTCCGGTCATTCCCTTCCTTGAGCTTCTGTTCCCTGAGATGAGAGGCTCCTTAGTCAGATCTAACTCAGATTTTTCAATAGTCAACCTAAAACTGGAAATTCTGCTTTTTACTCCAAAAGGCAGAAAGGCATTTCCACATGTCTATGGCACATAGCAGGTGTGCACACAGCCAGCATACTTCCTACTTCCTCATTAAAAAAGAAAATCAAAGCACAACAGCAATCACCAGAATAAGGTATGTTCACAAATGATAGCAAATCTGCAAAAACTTGTTGTAATTCATGTCTATTTACAAATGTTCTTAACACATCAATGGCCTGGGACTGTCTGGAATTACAGAACCACAAAAAACAAGCAAAGAGCATGCTCTAGTTAGTTGATATGCATTTTTCCATTAAGACAGGAAGGAAAAAAAGAAGTGCAATCACACCTTTTCAGTCATAGACTAGGAGCTGCAGAAGTGGTTGGACCTTGATAGGACTACATACATAAGCAAGAACTTGCTTTTTGTAAACAAAGGTGATACAAGCTGTCTTCTGATGTCACAGCCCGATCAGGAGATTGTTTCTTGCTAATTGTCGAGGTCTCCTGAACCTCTCTTAAGTTGTTTTCCTGCCTGTGCTTAAGACCAGCTCTGATATGGGGTAGCTGTAACCCATGTCAGACAGGTGACAAAAGACCTATGTGACAGCCAAGATGCTTTGCTGGGGACATTTCCCGGTTGCTCAAGCAACTGCTTTTAATCTCAAACCCTCTCCTTTGTCCCTGCTTTGCATCTGTACCTGGCCATTTAACCTCTCTGATCTGGACCTCAACTTGCTGACTTGACTTACTGGCCCTGGTAGTAGTGGAAAAGGTGTTAAAATGCTTTGAATCTTCTTCTTTTTTTTGTTTGTTTGTTTGTTTGTTTGTTTGTTTGTTTGAGCTAATATTGCTCAACCAGTACCAGTAGTTGCAACAAGTCACACTGCAGTGCATTGGGACTGTTTAGATTCATGCTTGCTCTACTTCCCTCTGAAAGTTGTTTTATGACACTCACACAGTAAATTTCACTGTATATAATTTTTCTTTTTTAAGCACTAGATTCCTCTTTAACAGGCAAATAATGAAACTCAAAGACTACCTATCCACTTTGAGAAGGCAGACCAATCTGAGTACAAGTTTTAAAATCATTATGTGGCTATGCATTTTTCTTAAAATGTTTCTTCATTAGGTAATACCATCTATCTTGTAACCTTATTTTGGTGTTGATATATAACACATTTGGTATAAAAACATTGTTGTAACTACAGCCTTATATAGTTTCTGTAAAACTCAATGACCTTAAGGGATTAATAGATTAATTTTTGCTTTTTTTTTTAATTGTTAAATTTTTTCTTCTTACTGAGGACACACATAGTTCATTCAGCTTGCCTTAGTTTATGTCCACACATGTCATGGCATTTGCTCTGTTGCACAGAAAAAAGAATATATGTTTTTGTGTTGTTTAAAGTCCACAAAGAGAATACATTAATTTTGGCTGATTCTTGAACTTAGAGTAGTGTAATATTTTATTGCCTATTTGTATATTAGATTCTAAAAATATGATAAGATACAGAAAGAGCTATTATGCAATAGCAAATTAAGTTTCCTCACCTTTTTCCTAAATAACTAACAGCTTGTAAAAAACTTTATATAAGCAGAAAACTTTATATAAGCCATGCCTTAGTTTGCAATTTTTTTAAATTATATTTTTTTAATTATATTTTTTATTATTTTATACTTCAGTATCTTAAGACTCAGTTCCTAGTCATTCAGAGGAGAATGTCCTTTAGATCCAGTGCTGTATGAAAATTTTAAACCACAGTAGTATAGGTAAAATGATATAATTTGGTGACTGAACCGGTGTTTAAAACAGATTCATTCATTATTCTTTTTAATTGGAGATGAAAGTACTCTGCATTACAGAAATCAAATCCACTCTTGAAATCTCTGTCTTAGAAATTCAACTACCACCCTTCCTTTTCTAATCCCTTAGTATGTGGGAAAGAGAGGGGTGATGAAATAACAAGACTGAAAATAGGATAAAAAGGAAAAAATATCCATATGCTGAGGGACTCATAAAAAAAAAAGTAGGGGGAACACTTCTAGGCATGAATATTTCTCACTGCAGGGAGTTAAAACCCCCTAAAACTGAATAAGAGAAGAACATGAAGGAAGGTTAATGCTGACGAGGAAAGGGTAGTGGTATTGTACTACATATTTTCTCCTTTCTGAAATACTGCCTTCAACAAATATTTTCAGAGAAGGCATTGATTGGTCATAGACTTAATCCAAGGTGAAGTTTTCCAGTTTCTGCAAGAACACTTGGAAATCATTTCTAATAAATACATAACCATGATTTATAGAATTGGCTTCAGGCAGATTTTACTGTTTTCAGAGAAAATTGATACAAAATGCGCTGTAAAATAACCGCTTGGCAGGAACCTCCAATCCAACTTCCACTCAACAAAAAAACCCAAAACACATCCAAGAGGGTTATTTTCTCATAAGCCCCTATAAAGTAAATAAGAGATAGCTTTTGAGATCATTAATCATGACAGCTAATCCTTGCCTGTACAAAGAAGCTCACCATCTTCAGCATGGCTCCTTATGTACTTGCAGTGCTCCCCAGGGTGAAGAGCTCAATTGGTAGATAAGAGATAGAGACAAGAACAATATCTAGTTGCACCTTAGTCTCCGTGAAATCAGGGAGACTTGTGTACCTATTGTAATTTCTGTATTAAAGCATCAGCCCAAGTGTTACTAATGAGAGAGTTTCAGAAGTGTTTTATCAGCACATACTTCCCATTACTCAAGCACAGGCTGTCCTGTAACCAGGTATGGACAACATGGTAACCAAGAGGACAGCAGAACTGTGGTGGTGTTGTTGCATGTTTGTCTGCATGTGAAACATTTCAGAAAGAAAGACATATTATTATAATATATGAAACATTAATATTAATATAGTATTAATATATGCTTATATTTTAATAAATCAATATATATTCTTAAACATTGAAAGAAAGTTTTCCAGGTTCTGACTGAAAAAGTAGAATGACATCTTGTTATATCTTTGTGACTAATGGAATTGGATAAAACATTCTTCTAAATACCGTATTGTGGTTTGACAGCAAGTATAAAGGGAGTAGAAGAGTTTTGGTTTCAAACAATAGAGGGAATTTAAGCAATCCCAAGCTTAAATGCTTTGCTGTTAGTATTTGAAATTACTCAACCCAAAGTAATTTTAAATTTAGCAGATGGAACTCTTTCTCTAATGGCAAAACCCAACATGATTAATCTTGGATTTAAATACCATTTAACTCCAAAGTGTTCAAAAAGCTGAATCCAAATATTGTAACCATAGCTAATCTCAAAACAAATGAGAACATTGCAACACAATTCAAATCAAAAGATGGAAGCGGAATGCTAGACAACATCTGGGAGAAGAATAGTCATATAAACTGCCATTATTCTAAAAAAATTTGAAATGGACATAAAAAAGCAATTTTGCTTTAAGGGGACTAGTTAGAAAAGATAAACAAACACATTCTCCTGTAATAGAATAACTGAGTTCTACACAGTACCTGAAGTGTCAGCGTAACTGAGGGGAAGATATTTACAAAAGCTCTATCAGAACCATGATCGATGCTCACACTCAAGCGTTGCAATGAGAATTAATATTTCTCTGAAGCCCTTGAAGTCATTTTAAGTGCATTGTGGGCTACAGAAAACTGCAACTCTCTCACACTAGAAGTATCTGAAAGCAGAAGAAAGGGTTGCCAAGCACACTAAATTTTTATTTATTTTCTCACACAGCCTGGTTGGAAATAATGTGGTTACTTTCTTCTGATGGAAAAAAAGTTACTATTACAAAATACTAAGAAATTCTGCTGAAACAGAAATACTACTCAGGAAATCATTATTTTACAGGCAATCACCAAAAATTTTCATTTAAAATTGCAGGCAGACTTAAAGCAAATGCATACCTTCTGAGCAAGAGTGCAGGCAGCCTTAGACAAATGTGTATGTGACATAATTCTTTCTGAATTTCTCAAGCAAAGTCTGATCTAGTCTCATTTGAAGCCCAAGAACTTGTTAGTCATTTCTAAACTATTGGTTAAATACCAATTAAAGGAATTGACACCATTAATTCCAGAATAGTGAGCAAGTCAACAAGAACAAAAAGCACCAAGGCCCTTAAACCACAATATTTTAGATAGAGAAAAAAATACACACTTCACAGAATTGTGAAAAGAGAGGAGAATATTATTATTTAAACAGTGCATGCTGTTGTTATAATCATCCTTGGCATAAACATTCAGGTTGTGCCATTTCAGTGCCAGAAGGACTAGTGGTGTCACTGCCTAGTTCTTTTCTTCTGTCATACCTTGAAAGTATCTTTAGATATCATGAAGGTTAATAATACAGTTATCAGGAGGAAACAGGATTGAATACAACAGATTCCTTGTCCCCCACCCCCCAAGAATATTGGGGGTGATACATAATGAGAAAGGTGACAGAAAGAAAGGAAAGATAATGTCGGTGTCTCACCTGCACTAGACACAATGCTCCTTACCACATAGAGTTCCTCGCATGTTGCTCATGTTAGACAAACACCCACTGAATGTCTCAAGTAGACTAGTTGGGAAAGTCACATGCATTCCTTCAAAAGGTGATAGAGTTTTGAAAGCTTTCTTCTAGGAGGGGGCAAACAGAAACTTTTCCTGCTCTATGGAAAGGGAATTCTAGGAAAAAAAGTAACTGTTTTGGAAGAATCATGATGAATTTTCTCTTCCTGGTTTCTGCTGGAAAGGATCTTGGTATTTTCACAGGAATATAATTGCCATGAACAGCCTAGGCTGATGGAGAGAAGCCAAGTTCCCAGATACTGCCTGCCTTGGCTGGCTGCTGAAGGGGCAGTGAGACTGCAGGGTGCTTAGCATCTTCATCTCCCAGTAAGATATTCAGAGGAAAAAAGCTTCTCAGTTTTATTTTCTCTCTTCAGGCAAAATTTTCCTGAGTGGAAAATATTTTCTTTCCTGTAAAATCATCATTTTCCCATGTAAAAAAAAAAAAAAAAATTACCAAAAAGGCCATTTAATTTCAGAGAATATGCATGATGGAAGAGACCCATTTGATTTTATCATCTGATAAAATCAATTTCACAGTAATTTAGTTTTTAAAAATATTTGTTAAGAACAGATTATTAGCTCTTGAGAAATCACTCCACTGGCTTTCTATTTAGATCTTCATACTTAACATTTTAAATAAAAAATAACTGCTTCCAAAAGAATAACTCTTGAAAATAAGCTTTCTTTCTGACTGTTGGACTTACTGTTATTTCCCATCTCTTGCTCTTTCCAATACTCTGAGCCACTGGGGTCTTCAAGAAGTCGTCAACCCTTGTGTACTGAAATGCTCTCAGTGTCTTACAGAGACATTTAGACTGTCTGTTGTGCTTCCTGAGAAAGGTTCATGTAATCAGCTGGGACATGCAGTTACTGAGCATACAGAGTCAGTAATATCTCAGATCTCAGTCCTGACACAAGGTCTGGGAAAGACAAAGTAACTAAAGATTAAATGGGACCTCCACTCTTCAGAGGTTCATACTGTACAACAAACAGCATAACCACATCACACCCTTGTGCCCCCGCCTCATCACGTGGTGAATCGAGTTCAAGATCCTTTTAACTTTATTAACTGTCTTGTTCCATCTTACCAAATTGATCCTTTAATCTCCATGTGCCAAACCAAACACTTTGTTTTCACACAGCGGATCTCTTCCCAAAGCCTGGCTGGAACCTCAGGGACCCATACTCTTTGCAGAGACTCCCTGGTACTTACTGCAGTGATTTGCCAGGCACATTCAAGAACTATAAGGTCATAACCATTAACTCCTAAACCAAACTTTGCATCAGTTTCAGTTTGGGCCATTATTATTCTTCCTTCATTCTCCCTTAGATCTGTCTTATTTCAGGTTTTTTGGTTTGGGTTTTGGTTTTTTTTTTTAAGAACTGTATTGAAAATGTTCCATAAAAGCCATGACATACAAACAAATCGGCTTCACTTCTCTAAACAAATGTGTTTTTAAAGATTCAGTTGAAAAAATATTTGTGATTAGTTACAAGTATTCATTATGAGTCATCATTTTCTAGGTAAAGAACACAAAAATCCAAAATGTCTTTTTTTCCCTTATTCCACCATATATTACTATGTAATAGATAGCCCTTTGTCCACTGCATCATTTGAAAACTCACCTGTCCTGAATTTACCATATAGTTAATGCATAATAAATACCAGCAATTCTATGTGAATTTAATTTGGCTAAGTAAAAAAAAAAAAAAAAAAAAAAAAAAAAAAAAAAAAAAAAAAAAAAGAAAGACCAAACCCCATAAGAAGTCTACCCTGCACCCAGTTTGCTATGTGCTTTGCTTAGGAATTATGGCTATCTTGTCTCACAAACCCCTCTGGAAAGACTGGTCTAACAAGGAAGCTTTGCAGGAGTGCAAATGAGTTTATTAATTAGACTCAAACTAAGACATGATACCACCTAGTCAATATGATATTTCATGGATCTGTGATCTTTTGAGAGTGTTGTATGCGCTATTGCTTGTAGGCAATTTTTGCCATTCCTGTAGGAATCAGTGAGAACTACTGAAATCTGTTCTTGGAGAGGAAAAAGATGATCAGAGGAAGCACAATCCTGCATTGTAAGAATTCTGGCAGAGACGTCTGATGAGTTGGTCTTGAGGATGTACTGACAGCTAGAAACTCTCAGACCTACAATCATCCTCAGGGTACTTAATAGGCTTAACTAATAATGCCTTTAAGTATTGGCTTCATACAAACCATTAGTGGAGTCGTAGATCTTTGTATAAATGAGTTCCTGGGATGTTTGAACAACTCTTGTATAACACATTCTGAAAGTTGAATTGCGCTTTATGGAGGATACTTCATTCCCTAATGTAAAAGATATCGCAGACCCATATCAGGTACTGCGGACAGTACCAGTTCAGCCTCTTGAAGTCAAAAAGAATTGCTCCCACAGTATGTTCAGGAATGATCTGAAATAGTCACACAATAAACAGGGTGACCATGAATGTAGATCATTGAAATGTGATGCCAAGTGACTGTTGCTAGCTCTGGGACAATTTATGACCCACTTAACCTGTCTGAGAACAGGAGACCTGCAAACTCTCTATGATGCTGGTTTCTGCACAGCTCAGAGCTGCATGTCTTTTTGTAATAGCAGAGTAGATGACATGTATTTGTTTGTGCTTAAGGAGGGAGCTGCACCTCACTTCTTTCTCACACAGCACTTGTGCTAAATATACAGCATTCAAACTTGTATTCAAATACAGAGTTTTCCAGACTTAAGAACCAGCTAATGAGTGAAGCGTAAATAAAACCAGGTAAATTAATTTTGTTTCATTACAGACTTTACCACCTTTCAAATTTCAATTGCACTTGTTATTTCATTATTTTTTCTTGCCTTGAAACACCATTTTTTATGGTATTGATTTTTTGAAATACTGTCTGTCTCTTTCCTTTTAATTGCAGTTTCAAGGTACTTGTTAATCTACAATTAGCACAGTGTGAAGCTGAAGGAGAGCATCGGTTGGGCCAAGAATAACCTTGTAATTTTCTCCTTATTCTCAGTTTTCTAAGCTCTAAGACTCCAGATTGTTTGATTTCCATTCGGATTTTTAGCCCATCGTGAACTTGACACAGTTGCTAAGATACTTATCAGACTGCACCATGTTGATACAATATTATTTAAACACTTTAAAGGGCAGCCTAACAGTTCTCTGTAAACACACAACTCCGCCATAAACTGTTCTCAGCAGAAACAAGCAGCCTGACACCAAAATTAAATCCAGGGTATTTCAAAGATCACTGTGGAAGGCTTCACAATCATCCACCCACCACCAGCAAAGCACCTCACAGTTGTGTCACCACCCTGATCTAACCTCACTGTACACATACATACTCTGGCTCAATGCCTGCAGCAGCCCCTCTGCCTGCAGCTTCATATTGAGTGGGACTCCTCTCCTGCTATCACTGTCACAATTATGCAGGGAATTAGACTGGATATTAGTAGCCCAGGGACAACAGTTGTTTCCAGGCCTGCTTCAGTGACCTGCCTAAAGCCTGTCTGACCAGGAGCCCTGCTCATGACCCAAGGTCTTGCTCCACTCCATGCTGTTGAAATAAAAAAATTAAAAGTTCTCTGGAGAAATCTCAGGCCAAGCTCAGGAGGCTTTTTGTGTAGTTGACGTTTGTCTTCCATAATACTTTGTTAGTTTGGACAACTTTATGGAAGAAGGTTTAAAGACTTGCTCAGATGATGCTAAGCAGTCATCACTGAAATACAAAGAAACTCACAGACATAAGACTTCATGACAATGTTTTCTCAGTGGTCTCTGCTGCCTAGCTTTAGTCCATGGACTGGTGAGCCATACATCACTTGATGCAATGACCACTGCTTCTAATGTGGTTTCTCGCCAACATGTGCACATGAAGGAAGTGTCTGACAGCACTTGCAAACAATTGATAAATCAGAGCAGCTCACTTACCAGAGGACAACCTTACAATAACATTTTGATTTTAATAGCCAATACAAAAAAACCCAAAACAACTCCCATGACCATTTCCAACTTTCTGAAGCTAGCAAGGAACATCCTAAGGGCAAAAGGTCCATAGCTGGGACCAAAGATCCAGGGATCATGTCTCATGCTGGTTCTGACAGCATTGCCCTGGTGCACTCATCTCCTGTGCCAAACCAAACATTGACAATAATGGACCAAGTTTTCAAAACCAGAAAAAAATTATCCCAAAACCATATATTGTTTTCAGAGTAAAAATATTTGCATCCACAACATACCTTGATGAGTCCAGTATATCATAATATTAAGAGCTGTTTCACAAGGCCCAGATATCAGTATAGGTGATGCATGTGCTCAAAACACCTGAAAATCCTTCCCCATCTACCAGTTAATGCCTGCAGGGTTCGTTTTTTTACTAATTATGCTAAGTTTCATTGTGTCAGCCTTAAATTATAACAGTATCTTTGGCTGTTTTCCTGGTGTTATTTAACTGCATTAATTATGACACTGGTAAATGTTTGTTTTCTCCCTTTTAATTTCACTTCCTCCACTAAAGCACATTCAGTCTATTCTTCAACATTTCACATTTTTAGGTCAGGCTACAAATTTTTCAGCGCGTTATCTTCTGCCTTCTGTGGTTATTCAAATGCTGTATTAACTTTTCTTCCACCTGATTTTGTCTTTTTTCCATATAATCTTGTTCATCCTTTGAAATATTCCTGTTCCAAATGATGAGATAAATGAAAGCAGGGCAGGCTGGGCAGTCAACAACTCAGATTACGAGGCAAGTCCATAGCAGCAAGACAAGTGCAAGGCAGGTCCAAGGCCCAGCCAGGCAGGCCCAACCATCGGCCTCAAGGCTGAGGTCCAGATCAACAGGACATGACTGTAGCAGACCTGAAGACCGCTGCTACCATATTGCTCAGGAAGGGACCAGTGCCCTTGGGCTGAGCTTAAATGGGGCTCCTGCACCCATGGGCAGGGGAGTGTGTGGAGCCTCCAGGTGAAGCTGATCACGGCTAGGAAGTAAAATGTGTCCATAGGTCTCTGACACTACACAAACATATTCAAACATAGTCATGGATGTTGTAATAGGCCAGGAATATTAGCAAAGGGCCACTGCCAGCTGGGATGAGCTGACAGCTATTTAGGAAAGGATGGCAATGTGGTCTACAGGTGTATGGCTTTTAAATTAATATGCTCACTTGGGTGATTCCTCTCCATGCACTTATGAGAATCCTCTCCAGAATGAACCCAACAAAATACTCTCAGTATCTATGACAGATAAGAAAGGACCATCTTTCTTCCATGCAGATATTTTCAGCCTTCCTAACACATGGAAATAATTATGTATAGATTTTTTTTTATTTGGGGTGCATTATCTAATCTACAGAGATCTCAGTTACTATATGGGCAAAGACTTTAATCAAACTTGCAATAACTGTCACAGCAGGATGTCTGGATTAGTCATGTATCTGTAGCAATCACCTGCCTTCAAGATATCATTAGATCAAAGTCACAAATGCATCCTGAGTCAAAAGGTGGAAATTATACAGTGAAAGGAGTTAACTGAAATCAACTCGCTGACAAAGATGGCCTCTCTCCTGTGTAAAAAGACTTTGTGTCTCACAGAACAGGCCATGACATTTTTTTGTTTCTGCATTGGTTTATAGAGTCAGAACACTTTATGTGCTTGCAGAGACAACCACTGCTCATGAGTCTGAGGGCTTGTTTCAGGGTTTTCTTAATATTCATGTTGTCCATTGATACTATGTCCACAGCCAGTTCTTCTGAAAGACCGCACTGTGGCCACCGACCTGGTGTTTATGTGTCAGTATGTCATGTTCTGATTATCTGAATTCTTATCATACTTTTTTGCTTTGCAAAGCATACAATCCTTTTGAAACTTGCTTCCAAAAGGAAAAAAGGCTGTAGTTTTTCCTGCTCCCAAGTCCTAAACTTCAGGAACAGCACAAAAACATTGATTTTTACTTAAGTTTTTTATTAATATATAAAACCTACTTAATGTTAAAAATGCGTTTCAGAGTGGAAAAAAGACATTCCACTTGCAAAATAAATCATAGGACACATCAACACTCAAGAATCAATTCACATTTCTAAAACAACACAGAATTTTATTGTACTTTGACATCACCCAAAAAAGGTATCTAGACAAAAGTCTTCTGGCAAGAATTTTCTAATCAACTGTATTTTCTAGTCTTTACATATATCTTCCTGGTATGTCCTAACATTTATAATATGTGAAGAAGTTTTTCTTGACCACATGGTATTTCATTCTGTAGTTAAAATTGTCCCTCTTTCCCCAATGAAAATATAAAACAATACAATGAATACTTTCCTTAAAGCCAGGACTGAGTGGTGCAGTAATATCAGACCACAAAAGGTGTAAGCAATAAGCCTGACATTGGTCATTCTGCTGCTAATGCCACCAGCGTGGAGCAGATATGAACCTCCTTTCCTGCACAGCCACCAGTGATTACTCTACAAGCCTGACAGTGACCTCCAAGCACATGGTAAGTGCTCTGGGCCATCAGAGGTGCAAGAGATGATATCGATTCTCTATCCACTGTACACACTTAGCTGGCTGTTTCTTCAAAACTGTTGTGAGCACCTCTCTGCTTGTAATCTGACTGTATTTTCAAAAGATTCTTTGCTTCAGTAAGTATGGCAGGAATAATCATCGGACATTAATTAACTATGTAGGCATTCTCTATCTTCATTTCACTATGTAAGCTGCAAGGTTAGGGAGATATGAAATACTTTAGTCTTTACAAAGTGCTAAAATGACATAGACATAATAATTTTTTGATGGTCACAAGGCATTTTTTATAATAGCAGGCTGTGGTGGCTGTGAGGCCTTGAAAGGAGAACATAAATTATTCTCTAGTCCTCTCTGATCCCATGAAACTGTGGAAACTCAGTAAATGAGAGTCTTGTGGAGACCCAAGATATTCCAGTTAGCACATTCTAGTATCTGTGTCACACTATTTCATATTTGTGAGTAAATATTTTCACAATTTCTTAAAGAAAATACATCTGGTTTAAGATAGAATCATAGAATTGATTGTTTTAACATCCTAATGCTTGGATGAATATTGCACTAAACATACATTTTTCATTGTAAATTCAGCACTGATAAGTGTCCCGACATGTTTTTAGGCCACAATGACACTCTCTAGTTAGGAGTTATGAGGAGGGCTATAATGTGAGAAAAATCAATACTGTTATTTTAAAATGTTCAGCCATGAAAGAACAATCAACGGCTGAAAAGACCAGGAACAATCAATTTCAGTGAGTAGTTAATATTAGGTAACAAGGCAGCACAGAGATAGATAAAGATTAAACTGATAAGAAAGAATATTTAAAGCATTAATTAGACACACTAGAGCTTCATGCCCCTCAGAAGAGTTTTTAAAAGAAGGCACTATCTTAAAGCTTCACATTCCATTGCAGAATTACATTAATCAAATAGCATGTGACAAATGTGACACTGAAAACTATTTTCCTTTAAAACAACTATAATTTGTTAAACTAAAGTATATACTGCTGCCTGAATTCTGCAAGACCATGTATTGACATTTCTTTCCCTCTCTAAAGGTGATGTTCTACTCTCCAGAGGAAAGTTACTCACATGCCTAAATAAATAAGTGCCTAAATCTATGGCAAAGTAAATGACATCTTCAAATTAGGTTTTCAAGCTGGAACTGTCATAACATAGTATGAGAGCTTCTTAATGTGAAAGACCTGAACACCGAAAAGGCAAATGACCCCATTTTCCTGTTCTCGAAGCACTTGGAATCGGGTATCCGTTTTGGTTTTGTTATACATACATACATGAATATGTTACGTATGTGATATGTCCATTCCTTGTCATGGCAAACTAATTTATTCCTTATTTTAAAGGTTTACAGGAGAGTATATCACAAGACTTAAACCCACAAAACCCAAACCAAAAAACCCAGAGCAAACTAGCTCATAGCAGACATCTGGAAAGCATCTATAAGGTGCACATTGTGAAAATGGGACTGGATTTAGAAGGGAGGAGGAGAGGTAAAAGGAAGTGCTTGAGACTAAACTTTTAAAATATTCTCTGAAATACAGTGGGACAGGTTGACATGGGGCCCTCATTAAGACTTTGATTTACCTTTGACAGTGTCAGACAGCCAATAACAGTCTACCCAAAGAAAAATCAAAGGTGTATAAAATATTCTCAGTCCAGGGTAAATCTAAAAGGGTATTTCTCTATGCTAGCACAGCGGTAAATGTACCATTAATTATACTTCCTTGTTGTATTATCTAGTGGTCTTCAGTGGAGATACAGTTTGAAGGACACAGGACACTTTGTCACAAACAAAAATCCCAAGTCAGCATTTTGTCTGATTTTCTATTAGTTTGTCACAGAAACAGTATAAAACTTTCTTAAGATATGCCTTGAACTAGCAGAATATGTACATTAAGTGCTATATTTCACCACACCAAGACACTAAACAATCCTTCCTTCCCCTAAACCCACTAACCTCACTTGACAGAGCATTCATTTATCTTCTGGACATACAGAGAAAGAAGAACCTGAGCAAAAAGCACTACATATTCATTCTTTCTTGGAGAGAGAAGAACAGAAAGGTGATTTATGTATGGTAAAAGTCGTTTAACATAAGCGATAGTATCTCTGTGGAAATGAAATAGGCAGTAAGAAAGCTTTTTTTATGGAAGTACAGAAAGCCTGAGCTCAAATTTGCTTTCCTATATTCCTGAAGGGGAGATTATGCTTAGATTATGTTCACTTGGATTAAAACCTGTCAAAATTTGAAATTTCTTTTTGGTACCAAGTCTCAAAATATCACGTGTGTTTGAATTCCCGAACCATATGGAAAGTAAAGGAATCTGAATCTTTTGGAAAAAAAAAAAAAAAAAAAAAGAAATTCTGAAGTGTTACTTTGTTCATTTCAAAAAATGTTATTATGAAGGATTTTCAGCATTTCTGAGACATACACTTAGAGTATTAATTCAGACAGTGTACTGGAGATTTGTACTTCTGTCTATGTCTACAAAAATAGACATAAGTGATGAAACAGAGAGGAGCTTCCTAGAATAAATGAAATACCAGCAAAAGTACAAGGAAAAACATGATAATTGGTTGAATTCACAGTCTGTGTCAGTCTATAGCACTAAATCCTTGGCACAAATGTCAGCAAAATCGTTCCAGCATTGACTGTGGTAGCTACGTGCATTACCTGCTTCTGAAGGGCTTACAGCATGTTCTGGTCACACATGAAGACACACACACGCTCACAGGAGTGTGTGCAGTGGCAGGGCGGCCCCTGGCTAGTGTTTGGTTGAGATGCCTGGCTGGACTTTCCCTCCAAGGATGCCACCTTTCTGTTCCTCACAGTAATGCTGCAAACCCAAGAGTGCTGCAAGATGCTCTACATGGGGTATTCAGGGGCTTACGTAAACTTAGATTACCCTTCTAGGCATTGATTTTCAATCCTTTGATCCTGTGTACAGTACTGCAGGTTTTCTCTTGCTGACTGCTGCTGCCCAAGGAGTAGAAGCATAGTTTTTGTTGAGGCTCATGACATTGCTTCCAAACTTGGGTACCCTGAACAGGTTATATCTATTAGTTTGGAAATTTCCTCTCTTATTCTGTGGTACCACCAGATTAGATACCTTTTAGGAAGTTAAGATTCACCAGATGTTCAGTCACCATGGTCGAGGAGAGGGATGGCCAAAGCATGGTAGGAAAGTCTTACTGATGGTGAACGTGAAAACTGCAACTGAAACAGTTCAGAGGATGCATTTTATGTGGTTATAATAGCTCAGCAACAGTATGTACTGGGAGGACCAAATGTTTTCCTCTGGTGCACTACTGAGTCAGTATATAACTTTTATTCCTGCTTTGACTTGCTTAAACTGCTTGGAAAACACACAAGAGAGGACTCATGTCTATAATGTTCTGAAACTTCTTGATCTTCACATCAGTCTGGAACAGCATCTGCTCCTGCCTGCCCCTGAAACCAGCATCCAGGGGGTGATGGCACAGACCTGGGCAGACAAAACCTTGCCATAAATTAATTGTGACAAAGTTTTGCATGGAGAGGTCATCATGGCTCCACTCTCCAATCCCATTGTTCCTAATGACACAGCATGTACTCGCATACTCCAGATTGCCACAGCCACCTGCAGTGGACACTGGGGTGCCACTGTCCCTCCTGGAGAGCACTACTGTACTACTCAACAAGCCAGGCAGTGCCCAGCCAGTCAAACACATACCACAGGGAACAACTCAGCCCATCAGCTAATTCCACATACAACTTGTGTCACCACATCTCACACGCAGGGTAAGAGCCAGGAAAAGAAAGCACTGTTTCAGACTTCTAGGATAGACCACATACTTCAGCAGAAATTGTGACAAAATTCTCAAACACCGATGGACCTAAAAGCCAGGCAGAAGGTGAATGCCTCCACCTGTTCAGACAAGGACATCTCAGCCCCTTTAAACTGAAAAAAAAATAAACACACTAGAGATTCGGTTGTTGTGTTTACAAGAACAGTAAAAAAAACCCTGAAGAATTTAGGAAAGAAAAGAGCTCTTTGGTGGGAGCCGGATTCCACAGGAGTTATTTTGAATTTCCCCAGCCAGCTGGAGCCAGGGAAAGGCTGTTTTTCCACTGCCCTGCACCTTGTAGAATCATTTATACTCCTCAAGTGGATGTAAAAACGTTACAGACACTAACAGCACCATTTAACACCCACTTTGCAGAGGTGTTAATGTCTAAACAAAGTATAAGGTCATAGAGAGCAGGCCCAGAGACATTCAATTAAGAGTGATTGCTGAGGAAGTGCAGGCTCCTCTCCTCCAGGGCACTGACAGCCCCAGCGCTTCCCCAAACAGGAGCCTGTATGTGGGGACACGCTGTGACAGTTACCAAAAAACTGTTCGGAGGAGATTACCTTTCGGTGGGTGTCACAAACACCGCAGAGCTATGTCCCCACGCCCTCCCCTGGTCCTGACAGCGCCTTCGAGATGACCCACAGAGCTCTGCCTCCTGCTGCCTGGCCAACTGTGGGCTCCAGCCCACAGAGCACCGCCGTGCTGCTGTGGTTCTCTGAAATGAGAGAACGGGAGGGAGGTTACAGCAGGCACGGCTCCAACATGCAGCCTGCCAGCCCAAAGCCCACCAGGCGCACCTGAGCGAGAGGTGGCACTGGAGCAGCCCAAGGAGCTCAGCCCATGCCAAGCACTGGACTGGCCAAGCCGAGACCTGGCAACATGCTGGTCTCACTAGCTGGAAGACCAGAGGTCTGGCGGCTGCCTCAGTGAGCTCCAGCAGTTTCTGCCCCCCCATGCCAGAACACTCTCCAAAGGAATGGGGTGGCCCCTTGGATGCCAAACCCTGAGGGAGGCTCCCCCAGGGTGGCTGGGCAGCGCTGCCATGCTCGATACACCTCCCTCGGGGGAGAGCCAGTCACAGGGGCACAGGGCGTCGGCTGCAAAAGTGGTGGGAGAGCCCAAGGGCGAGCAGGGGCCAGGGCGGCCAAGCTGCCGCCGCGCCTCGTTTGGGAAACCCCACCTGGAAAACGCAGAAAGGACCCAGCACGCTGCAGGGGCACTGCGGCCAGGCCTTGCTGCCTCAGGGGCTCCCTTGTACTGAAGTTTAGCATTTACCGCCAAGTTCCCAAACGTTTCTCTTTCCCCAATCCAGCTGCCATTCTCTCAGCCCTGGGGCACGCAGCCCAACCCTCACCGCGCAAGGCGGCACAGTGACCCGGGCCTGGGGACTGCGAGCAGCCCTTTCTCCTTTCTCCTGGTATGAAGCTCTACTCAGGTATTGCTGGATTTCGATCAAGTGAGGCTGCTTAATTCGAGGCCCAGTCATTCCAGAAGCAGACACAATGAAAATGAAAAGCAATCCAGCTCCCTCAGCCATCAGATGTCAGGAGCCTGTCCTCTCCCCAAAACTTGGTCCAGGATACTGCAGTTTCAGCCTGTCTCTGGAGTCCCTCTCCCCCCGTCCCTCTGCTCCCAGCTGGGACAGGGACATCACCCACTTTCCCATGCATGTTCAGGAAGGCTGGCTTGGCCCTTGGGTGTGACAGGAGTTTTCTGCTCCTCACATCAGCCCACTCCCTTCTGACAAGCTGCCTTCTCCCTCAGCAGCACAGTCAGACATTTTTCTAGATGATTTGCCCTCCACACTCTCCTCCCAGTGCCCAGCATCCACATGCCCCAGTTCCTTGGCAGCTGCTGTGAGCTCCCAACAGTTTTGCCACTACCATTCCCTCTCTGTTTCACTGCCCCAGGCCAGGGCCAAGGCAGGTTGCAGGAAGGGGGCAGGTCTACGCCAGTACCTTGCAGGGTGAAGCTCCTGGTCTCCTCCACCAGCTTCCTTAGGGGTTGGGGATGTAGGCAGAGCTTCTCCTGAGCTATTGTTGTGGGCTGCTTATAGTGCAGGAGATATGCAAGACAATGTGAAAGCTGACGAGAAGATTTATGAGAGAATTTGTCCTTGGTTTAATTTCTTCCTGGTCCATACTGATGTTCTGTCAGCTGCAGTCAGAGAACCTCTGCCCTAGTGCCACTCTTTCTATTCCTTCACCCAAATTGGTTTTGGGATGAGGAAGTTTGAGCCCAGGAGAAACATGGGCATCAGCCCTGGCTTTGCTGCCCACCAGCTGTAGCCATGGTCTGGCCTGAAGCACCTCCATGTTTTATCAACTCTTTTCAGCCACTTCTGAATCCCTCCATGAAACTTGCTATGTATACACTGAGAACAGCATTGATAAAAGCTGTCCTGTAAAATAAAACTGGAGGTTGTTCCTGCCCTCTTTATATGTTTTCATGAGAGTTAGGGAGCACAGAGCCAGGGGAGGGAGAGCACAACAATAACAGGAACAAAAAACAACAGAGAAACTCTCATTGTACCTACAAATATATTTCCCAAAGCACATCATGAAAGAAAGAACTGACACAAAAGGAGAGGACAGAGGGAGATGAAAATATGCCACAGGTGGGAAGAACACTAAAACCAACACGCACACCAGTGCCAAAAATCTCAATTAAAAGGTGACAGGTGTGTAATTTTGTTTTAAAGGCAAAACAACACCATAAAAGAGATGTTGGCAGGTTTAGAAAATAAATGCCAAATGTGTTCAGTCTTGCCTTTGAGCAGTGTTTCTTTTCAGTTGTCTTTCGTTTTTGTAAATTTTATTTAATTTCCTGTGGTTCACTTGCCAGCTCTGTCAGCGCTGGCCATAGATCTGAGAGATGTTGGCCCATCTCTCCTCTAATGGCTGCTCGACTTCTCTGCTTTGCTCAGGGCAGGTTACTTGTTCCCAAGCAAGCCAGGCCCCTGTGTGCTTTAATTGCTTCCCAGCCACTCTGGCACCAGCTAAGGTCACTCTGAGTGACTGCGACTGAGAAACAGCAGTAACTCCAGCCAGTGTTATTGTGATGGTTTTTAAAATGCAAAAGAAGCAGAGACCCAAGATAAAGCACTTCAGGCACCTTTCCACTTTTAAATAAACAGAGCAAATACAAGAGTAAAACTCAACCATTGCTTTTTATGGTCTTGTCTCCTTTTCATTTAAACCTCTCCTGCTTAAGAAACAATGACACATAGAAAGTGTTCCTGCAGTGGCAAAGAAAGTGAATACATGTATTTCAAATAGGGAAAAATCTGAATTTGTCCAAATTTATGCTTCCTGCTGCATTTGGCAATCCTCTCCTTTTGTTCTTTCTCTTGTTCAGGTGCTGCTGTCTCTACCAGTGGCCTAGAGAATGAGGTGGATGTTGGAAGTCATCCTGGAAAGTCTTTAGAAATGACCAAGGACACAGGAACTTCATGAACTGTTCCACCGGAGTACAGAAAACAATCTGACTCTTAAACTGACAGAATCTCTTTCCTCTTTTAGGTCTGGAGGAATCCCTGTAAAGCCTTGTTCTGTTCATTTCTAGTCTTCTGTATAGGTTTTCCCTATGAAACATGGAGCCTGGGACAAAAGACTGAAGCTTGCTTTGAAAGACAACGAGTCACTCCGAACATCTATGCCAGGAGCTGGGGAGGAAGAGGAGCATAAAGATGTAGTGAAGCTCTTCAGCCATTATATGGGCCCTGGCAATAGGCTTGCTACTGAGGAGAGAGAGGCTGTGCCTTGTGGAAACCATGTGGCTCCTGGGGCAGGGAAGCACTTGGAAAGTGCTTTTTGGATCATCTACAACTTGGCCCAGAACCAGCTCCTGCAGAAGACAATCAAAAGATTCCCACTAGCTCACTTCTTCATACAGAAAGATCTATACAAACATGGATAGTATGTTTTTTGATTATTAAAGGCAGCTTTTTCCATGAAGGGAGAGAAATTTGGTCTCAGAGATATAGCAAGAACGTTACTGTTTCTTACTGGGTTCTTTATTAACTACTTGATTACTTGCTCTTGGAAAGCTTTTTAAATTACAAAATGTCTTCTTAAAAAAATTAGAGTGGAGTTTCTCCCAGTCACACAATCCAGGCTACAAAAATTCAACAAAACCCAAGAAGTATTAAAAATTGAGAACTGGAATATCAGTATTATTTGCAAGGTCGTGCAGATCCTTTTCTTCCCCCACAGCCCCTCTCCTATTCCCCTCCTCCCCCTCTGGAATTCCTCTGTAAGACTCAGGTTTACATCCTGATGGGAGTAAAGCTTCTGACTGGAAACACCAAAGATTATACTGACTTTTAAGCGGATTTTTTTAGAGCTTTATGGAGAGCATGATGGGTCCCTCTCCCTTTCATGGATATTCTGCAAATGGAGATCTTTGAAGGGGTGTCTTTGAAGTGAGCATCTTCCATCCCAAACTGTGAAAGGTGCTTATAGAAAAATTTCTGTCTGCTCTTCAGAGAACTCTTATCCTAAGGATTTAGTTGAGGATGGCACGCAAGGCATTAGATGCAACCAGGCATGACTTGCAAATATTAACCTATTAAAGCAATTCATTAATTTCCTCCAACAAATGATGCGATTAAAAATGTGCCTAGGGAATGTTATAAATATACATCTATGACTTGACTTTTTTTCCCAGGAATCTCTGGCTTATCCCCAGTGAATAACCCACCTCTAAGCTGAAACCATCAAATGAAAATGAAGAGCCAAATATTTTAAACTATTGCTTTTTATTATAATTACACCGGAGCACAAATAAATAAGCACTAAATTATTGTAAAATATTGTCAATGCACTAAAGAAAGCAGAATTGATCTTCAAACAACATCTTATTACTTCAAAAGTATCAAAGTACATTTAATTACATCTTACCTAAAAAAATCAAGTACAAAAATGAAAAGAAAATTAATATGTATTTATACTGTGTATATAGAAACGGCTAATAATATATGATTACAGTTAGCCTCTAGCTACTCCTTACTCCTACACAATCTCAGGCACATACCTGACAATTTCTAATGAAATATGAAAAAAAGCAACATGACATTCAGTTTCAAGATATTGGTAAATGTATTACATTGAAATGAACACAGAATGATTTAATTTTATTTAAAAACCCTGTCATTTAAAAACATAGTGCCATTGTCCACTTAAAAATAAACAACCCAAACCAAAAAACCCCATACCATTTTATACCATTTGCTTTAATTTGTCAAAAGGAGCAATAAAGTAGACATACATTGGCTAATATACGTAAACACATTTTTAGTGCAAGAATAACAAGACCTGTGACTTGACTGTGCTTTCTTGAAATCACAGTGCACTTTACACAAATTGCTACACTATAATGTTTAACTTTAGGAGTTTAAAGCAAAATAAGTGCATACCAAACAGTTTCATATATACAGTCTTCGTAAGTGTGTGTATATATGTGATCTGTATGTATATACAGATTGCATATTTATACAGACTACAGCTTTAATGACCGTGTGTAACTAAGCACTGCCATTCACCCTGTGACACAGAAACTGCTGAGACAATAGGTATGTAGAAAATGTTTAACAGCGTTTTGATGGCACGCTCTCGTCAGGCAGTACCATGTGCCTTTTACTCGAGCGATGGGGTGGGCCAGCAGTCACGGGACAGGACAGTGGCATATGTCATGCTCTGGCCCTGCCCGTGACCTTTGGAAACTACTCCACCTGAGCCTCACTTCCCTCCTCTGTGAAATGATTCTTGCAAGCGTGAGGTTTAGTTCACATTTCTAAAGTGCTTTGAAGGTAAGTGCTAAGTTATATTTTACTTTTTCATGTACTGTCGCACTTTAAAACAAAAAGCCATTGTTTCCATGGGATACAATGGAGGTCTGGAAGCACATGGGCAGTTACTTAGGAAGGACAACATAAACAGTGTCGAGCAATAAAAGGAAAACAAGCAGTGGTTTTATGCTGGGCTAAGTGTACAAGCAAGTCTGCTTAGGACAAGAATGCTTCAATTCCCTGATCATTATTCCTATTATGTATCGATATGAAAAGGACACAATATGAACAAACACTATTAAACACGTAACTGTTTACATTAATGTTTGCCTTCCCCCAAAGGGCCTGGCACTGCAGCGCCCGTGCGTACCCACAGGTCTGGACTGCAAAATCGATGCTTCGGTAGTAGGGTTTTTAAAGTAATTGCTCCAGGAAGAGACCAGTGCAGAGCAGGAATATCAAGACTGACAGAATGTCGGTTTTCATTTTGTCTGGTGACTTGGTGCAGTTGGGGGAAAGGGTTGAGCTAAGTATTTCACACATGGTTATGAAAAGTTCTTCTCTTGTCACATAACAAGGAAGACAAAGCATAAACATCTTCTGAATAATGAACCTGTTATCTCAACAGATTTCTCACAACCAACAAGTCGTCTTCTTTCCAGCAGATTCTGGAACTTTGCGAGATCTCTGGAGTTTTTCTTCTGCCATTTTCTTTCTTTAAAAAAAAGAGAATAAGCAGAATATACAGTTGGTGTCTTTTGGATGTAACATGTACTCAAAGATTCCTTCACAGCCTCTGGGTTTTTTCATGTCTTCTGCATTTCGGCTGTGAGGGGCTCTTTAAACCTGCATTTCAATTGCGTACTCATTCCAGCCACTGTATATTCATAACACACATCAATATTTAATGTATGTGGGTATATACGTATGCACACATCTATGAGTAAATATATAGAGATACATGCATATATACATATATATGTGTGTACACATATGCATATATACATATACAGTAATGCTAATATACATACACACATATAAACACACACTTTATCTTTTACAGAAATCTCAGTTTGGACATCAAAATATACATTAGTTAATTAGTTATAAAATATTTTAAAACTTTATTTCAGAGGCTGAAAAGAAACTACTACTGATAAAGCATTACTCAAACTCAAACTTTAGCAATATAGATTACAAAAACCTTCTAAAATTTGTTATTTTTGGTTTTTTTGATCAGCAATTACAGCTGTGGCAATGCTGTCAATATAATTTTAAAGAAAAGCCAATACAACAAGAAGTTTCAAACAACACACCTTTTCTTCTCAGCGAATATAATATTAAAATGATTGTTTTAAAGAGGGACTTTTGTGCTACCAAACTTCAGACACATAGATAGAAATTTAAATATACAAAATATATGCCATAGATCTTTTTTTCCCTACTCCACAGCAGTACAAGTTTCCCTCGTTCTCAACAGATCCTTTTGGAAGATATTTCACCGCATGGATTTCACCCTCATAATCAGTATAAGCCATCTCTTTCTCCTGTTAAAACCAGGAGGTCATAATTCTTTGGTCATGACATAATATTCTGTTAAAATGGGTGTAATATAATACAGGATTGCAAGCCAATTACAGAAGCAGCCGGGAAGAAGAAACAGCGTACCCGGGAGAACATGTTACATGGGCCTCTACTTCAAAACCGCATGAAATCAAGAGGGATTTCCCTATTGGCTTTCAAGGGGTCTGAACTCCAGCCTTTCTAAATAACACAAGGAAATCTAACACAGAGTAAAGTAAGGATGTGTTGCTGGATATAAAAATAATAAACACGTAAACAGATTTTGTCGCCTTTAATTTCTGGACCAAAGACAAATGTGGACAGGAACTGCGGCTGCAGCGCCACTGCCTTAACCTGCTGAGTGACTGGGTCTCTCCGTCACCAGGCTGTACAATGCTTAGTCACAGTGAACCATGGTCTCTGCTAGTCAGCTGAATATAATGAAAGAAGAGTTTCTATTGCAGACTCTTCTGCAGAAAATTTAGTTTCTTGGCCAAATAATTTCAGTAACTGATTTGTAGAAAGCCAAGGGCAATGTATCTGATTAACTTTATGGGAAAACTGATGCAGAACAATTCATACCTTAAATGCAACTTGGGCATCCACATTAAGCACTTTTCTGTGCACTACTTGCAGTTTTGCTGTTTCCCACGAGAACTCTCTCCTTTGCCCAGTCCCCCCGCCCCCCCGTCCCCCCCAAAAAAACCTAAGGACATCTAACGAGTACAACTCTCAGTAACGTCTACAGCCCTAGCACCGAGTTGTTTTGTACGTTGTCCTGTTCAACAAAACGTACAACCACATGTTTTTCTACAGAGGCCAAATCTAGGCAGGTAAGAGAAATAAAATGGTCACGGCGTTGTGGGGAAACATTAGAATGCCACATAGAAAATAGGTAATAAAACAGTATAACAGTAACATTATATAGTAAAATTCTTCATAAATTTTTGAATTTATATATATATATATATTTAAACAGTGTATTAGTTTGGATGTTTTCAATATATTGGTGAAATATTTACATTTTGATATCTTCTGGATCCAAAAAAATCCTGGATAAATATGTATGCGTTAATCCAGTCGCAAACTTAAATCTCTCTCTTGATTGACAGGTGAGCACTGTATCAGTGTGGTTTTTTCCTAGAAGTTCACCACCTGCAGGTTAAGTCTTACGTTAGAGCCTTTGCCTTATTAAGAAAGCAGGCTACCTGTGCACGGTGCAACACAGTGGAGAGGGCATCCTCCACACGCCTGTCAAATTGCAGTGTCCCAGAAAACAGTTTGTTGTTTGGAATAAGGAGGAGGGCTGTATTTCTTGGTCCCGGTATTCTTTTTCCAACTCGGCAAAATAGGCATGCTGTCCTGTTTGCAGAGTCCTTTTTCTGATTTCTGTCGAGCTTTTATTTCTTTGCAGAGGCAACGCTTTTTCTCAATCATATCAAGCATTGTATGGTCCCCTTGCAACCACTGCATACACGTCACCTATGGCAGAGAGAAAGAAAGAAAGAAAAGAAGGAAAAAGAAAAGAAGAAAAAAAGCATACAAATAACTATTTGGTCATAGACTGAATATGTTGTTTCTTCCCAAGATTAACATTACTCTTATTTGAAACACTCTAATTTGATAAACAAAAAAATCTCTATGCCAACAACAGAAACTGTCAGTCTTCTAACTACTACTTTAAGGAACAAAAATGCTAACAGAATGACTCCTTTTCAATGTCCCCAGAGCACTGAAAGCTAATAAAGAAAAATGTTTTAGTCAAACTAGCACTGGTTGGATTTTAAATGATGGAATAGATCTTAAAAAAAGCACATGGATCTTAACTACGTCCTTAAGTTGTGGAAATAAAAAATTCAATACACTGAAACCCATGTTTTATATTGCTTTCCAAATCCAATCTGTCTCATTAAAAGCATGGTGTTAACACATCAGAGTATCAAGCTAAATATAACTCTGTGTTTAATTTTTTTTTAAATGATTTAATGAACTCCATGTAAATTATATGGATTAACCTATCTTATTCTGTGATGTTTCATTAACTGGAAGGCACTGAGTTTAGAAACTCCATGTTTTCATGAATGTAGAATATTTGAAAACATGATCCTGATCCAAAAAATGAGGTTAGCATATGTTTAGTTGTAAGTACATGTCACAGCCCCTCTGAAGCCTGAGAATGTGGCTTCATTTGAGTTCAGTGGGGTGCTCACATGGTTGAAAATGTGTGTGTGTTCAAAGGCTTTTGATTGGAACCAAAATCGCTGATACTAAACTATCCTGGAAGGGCTCATTGTATTTGGATGACACACTGTATACCTGCAAAGCAGAAAACTTCCTCTCAACACTTACTTTGCAAATCTGAAGTGATGTCTTGAGTCTCCCAACATTTATTTTCCACACTGGTCATAAATTAAGGATTTGTGTGTGAGTAAACACATGCCATACATTTGCAGGGGCTGTCCAAGTACATCTCTGATCTTGTCATGAAAATGCACATGTAGAGTACTTTGGCAGTGTTTTATGATTCATGAAGGAAATCTATGTTTATTATTGAGTATTTCGGTACATTAATAATGCATACATCTTTTGTTCACAAATCTCAGAGTGCCAAGTGTGGGCATACACCAGGTTCCTACGACTGGGGACTGGTCTTCTTACAAGCCACTGTAGAAACTTCCATTTATCTCAGTAGTTTTTGTGGTCAGCTTGAACCATATTTAGCATTTATTGGTAAACAGATAATGTTCAGATTCATAGCAGAAAACAAAGCAAAAGGAATAAATGTGAGCAAGCCTACCAGAGAAAGTAATAATAAACTATGCACTCAAACAGAAAAATAAAGAGAATACAGAAATGTACATATTTTTTCAAATATTTGTAAAAAAAGTTTTTAAGGAGTGACATAAAAGAATTTCAGATAGAATTGCCTTTCTTTACACTGAAAAAACCCCATGCTTACCTTATACATTAGATAGTACTTTGTGTAGAACAAGTTTAAAACACAAGATGAATATTTTTCTTGAATATTCTTATGAATTTTGAATTACACAGGTAATATATCTCAATGTGTCCTCCTGAATGACTGACCTAAAAGTCTTCTGGAAGCCTGCTGTGCCTGCTCTTCCTAACTGAATACTTATTTTCCATTTCAGGTCCAAAACTCACCGACTGAACCGGAGATACTCCTCCCTGCCCCCCGGCTCGACTTCACAGGTCTTTGGACGAGGCTCTACCTGAGTCAGATTTCCTGCCACTCTACTCATCAGTGACGGGTTAGTACTTACGCAGTAGTCTTCATTTTAGCTGGGTCCTCCTACGTGGGGCAGGACAGGGGCACAGTCTGCACACAATTCATTACACAAAATATTCACGGTACATAGCTGCACACCAGCTTCTCGGCTGGATTTGATGAGAACGGTGCTTGAGTGCAGGTTTCCTCTTCTAGGCATCGGAAAATACCTTCTCTTTTATAACCCATCATGTAAGTAAATGGAGCACATGCTGATACCAAATCCTTATGGTACTCTGTATGCTCCAGTCACCAGGCACCACAAGCACCATCCGCAGCACGTATGATAGCCACTCTGAAGGTGTTACATCCACATCACCCCCACTCTTGCCACTGTACTACATGCAGTGCCGCTGCAACACAGTCTCCTCTGGTAGCTGATCTCCTTCACCGGATTCAAGAGGACTGAAGCAGGATTTTGACATGCTAAGCTCTAAAATACCAGTTGCAACTTCCCAAAGATAGAAATGGTGTTGCAGAATGTATCAGTTACACACACTTTGCCACCCCCTGCAAAACAGCCCCTAAAATAAACCTGTGTAGGCAGCTCCAAAATCCTTTTTTATGCTGGCCACCATATTGTGTTGCAGTTAGTGAATCATTTATTATGAAGAATTTGAGGTTTTCCGCTTTCCCAGACACAGATTTTCAAGACTACTTGTGATTTTTTTTTAATGTTATTTTTGTTTGATGGCTAAGTCCTTCACACCAGCATCTTCTTAGATGTACTGTCCACATGGTACATTCCAATCCTGTAACTGCATTCAGGTAATGGTATGTGCAGCATGAACGTGCAGAACTGGTATGTGCAAAGTCATTTGCTAAAATAGACTAAGTGAACACATATGATGTTGAAAGACTTGGGAAAAAAAAGCTTAAAAGTGAGAACAAACGTTGAAGTGTTTTATCTGATAGTTTTGCCCAGTTCTAGTGTTAATGTGCAACAAAACAAAATAAAAAATGTACTGAATAAGTGTGCATGTGTCTTGAAGTTGCAAGACAGAGATATGAGGAAATAACCAGTCTGTAGATCAATGAATTACAGATATGTCAGCAACTATGTTGCTAATACAAAATCCCAAAGAGCATTAACTAAACTTTCAGTGTGTCCTAGACAAACTGCAGGTGCTAAGGCCCATAAGCCAGCACAAGCCAGCACTCAACCCAGCTGTTTAATCATAGTAGTAGGGCTACTAAGGTGCTTAAAGCTAATGTGTTTAACACTGCAGACATGGGCCTAATCCTTCCTGTGATTGAACTGACAGCACTCATGCTTAGTTCCAGTACTCATTTTTTTTCACATCCTCCCTTCTTTCTGGCTTCAGCCTCCACCTCTGGTCAGGCACCAGGCTGTTAATATCCCTGATATATCATAACAAGGGATTTTTTCAGTGTAAGAGTCGCAGAAAATAATGATGTTACAACTTAAGTTATGGAAAAAAAGAAGAGCATTCATAACATTATACAGCCATACAGCTCTCCTGTTCCTGAAAGATCCCATAGCACATGAGGAATGGTACACACCCTGCAGCATGTCAGAGCTTGGCTGCAGATGTGGATGCAGGCAGACAGGCACAAAACACATCAGCACTGGAGGTAACAGCCAACGAGACACAGCACAGGAGAAGCAAAGCTGGTTTTGACCAAGCAGTCTTGGCCCAAAGACTGTTCTTACTGAAGAGGGAAGAGTGAGCCAGCAGCTAATGTTAGGACTGTATGGAGGGATCTCCTGGAGACTCCAGGATGTGTATCAGGTACTATGTCACCATAATCTTCTTTGAATTATGAAATCTGCTGATTGTACATCAATTCTTGTTCTGATGGAATTTTTACTCATTAAATTATCCAGGGTCTAAGACACTTTTTTTTTTTTTTTTTTCCAAAATCAGACAGAGCAAGAGAGTGAAGGAAGACACCAAAGGCCTGGAAGTCTGGATATTCACCTAGGAGGTGTTGGAGGTAGGCTCAAATCCTTGCTCCTAGGCAGACTGTAAAAGCTGCATGATAAATTGGTATGTAGGAACCATATAGGAATGTAGAGTGGTTACATAAATGCTCTCACCTGGACGTGACTTGAGTGCAAGTGCAAATGAGGATGTCTCATGAGTTCTTGGGAAACATACTAAACCTTTGATTATTCATTATTCTCTAGCTTTTTCCAAAAATCTTTAAAGCAAATGCTTGTTCCAGACTTGAACATCAACTACAAAAAGTGAGAATCTTCTTCCACTGTACAAAACTGAATTCTTGTGTATAGTATTAATCACCAGGTTTCTTGAAGGCCTTAGGAGAAACCAGTCTATATTGCCACTTAACTTTTACTACTGTACTTTTACCATGCCCTTATTTTTTCTGGTATTTTTATTTCCAAAACATTGGAAGTGAATTTTATTAAGATCTGTTACATAACCTCAGGTTTTATGTTGGCAGTGCCATGGAACAAGAAGTAATATTACAAAACCATCTTTCAACTAAGGAAAAAACAACATCCTCAAAACAATGCAAAATGTTTTGTCTAAGAAAACCTTTCTAAGTAAGAAAAGATCATTTCTGGTGAGTGTTTTAATGCTTTACAAAGATCTGAGAACCAAACTAGTTCCTTTTTCTGCAAAATGAAACCAGTATATTTTTGTGTGTAGGTGCCTCCACTAGCAGTGGGCCTGTCTTCATTTCTTCTTACCTCACAGGAATGAAATTTTTAATTATTCCAGAAAGATAAATAGCACTCACAATGGTTTGCAAATATATGTAGTGCTTAAATTAGATAACCCTGAGCTAGATCACAGAACTGTCTTGGAGTAGAGGTTTGATGGCCAGAACATCTACAGTTCAATCACTTTCAGAGGACAGAAGCCAGAGGTCAGTACATGCTGTAGCTCTCTGCCACATCAGAATTTACTGAGAAAATCTCATAAACCCAGGGAAAACTCAAAGCAAGCTTTGGGGAACAGACAATGACTCATGCTGACAGGAACTCCCTGGTGTCACAGCAGACTATTTCTGTTTTCTATTGCCCTGGCATGGGCTCTGCCCTGGCCCCAGGCACCCCCACCGATGCCTGCAGAATGATGCCAGCACAGTTCCACCATGGCAGCTGGCACCAGCAGATTCACAAAAGTGCTCAAAATATGGGTGTTTAAAGCAAGAAAAAGAAATATGAATGAACAAAGTTATTTCCATGTTTTTAACTAAGCAAGATAGCTTGGTTTGGCAAAGAGAGTAATAGTTACAGATGGAAAAAAATAGAAGAAAAAATTCTCCAATAGTACAATTAAGCAGCTACTAATGGATACAACTTTGCACACCTGCTAGCTGTGTAGCAAACATCTTGTATCTTTTTGTTGGTGACTATTCACAATATGAGGCAAGACTTTCTGGCCCTTCAGGAACTGGACTCTCACCATAAGGAGCACCAGGCAAAGTGCATCAGTACAGTGCACAAGCACATCTCAGTAAGTTACTGAACACATGTATGCTACTGAAAAAAATATGGCAGTACATATAAGGTATATACAAACCAAATTATACCATGTAGCATCATCTTTCCAAATGGAAAACATGAGGGGTTTGAAAAGAAAAATCTGGGAGCAGGACTTAAAATATAAAGAATCCCCAGCACCAGGGCTGGGACTCTTTCTTAGGTGGATAAATTTTACTTGCTCATGTGTGACATAAATAGCTACATAAACAGATAGATAATGCTCTCTCAGTAAAACGACATATGTGCTACATAAGTCCTGCTCACATCTTCTTGTCTCAAATCAAGCCCCATGTAACTTTAATCACAAGCCCTGCACACTGGGCAGGCAGGTGCCTTGCACTCCTGCCTGCGCCGAGGCAAGTGCTGGGAGCGATTCTGCTCCTCCAAAGTCAGGCCACAGGATGAAGTCATGCTAATTCCCAGAGCTGAGAGGCATTTCAGGAAACCTAACACTGAAAGGTGCACTATGATTTTACACATAGAATGCCTGCGAAAAAATGTGCTGCTAAAAATGCCATGAGGGAGAAGAAGTATTTTTAATATTGTAGGCAGCTCTATTACACAAAGTTAGAAAATGCTGCCAGTTGTCATTCATTTTTGAGGAAGCTTTTGTAACATTTGAATTAACCACCTGATATTTCATGCTCTGGACACTTATATAAGTGTGTGGGGTTTTGTGCTGTATGAACTTTTAATGACCTAAAAAAATATTTTCCACTACAGTTTACCTGAGGGCTTTAGATAAAACCATATCCCATTCAGTTGTTTCTCCTCATGACATCTTGGCTGGCAAGTTCTTTGTTTGCCTGTTTTTAATGCTGCTGGTTTGTTTGAGGTGAAATCAGAAGCTTTGGGCAATAAGATCACCCCATGAATCAGTAGTACTGCAATAATTTTTTTCTAGTACTACAGCTTCCCACTTACTGTGCTGAAATTGCAGAGGTTGTGGGGCTGATGAAGATGCTGTTCTCTTCTGGCCCTTGTGAGTGTCTCCCTCTCCAGCTGGATGGGCAGAGGGGCTGACTCTTCATTTACAGGAAGGATGTGGAAAACCACATCACACATACATGATCATGGATGTCATGTACAAATACCCTTTTCTTTGTGACAACTGCATATCACAAGTAAAATGAAAGCCCAAGAACTAATGGGAGGCTATAGCAAAGCGATCTTAAACCAATAAAAAATATAATTAAATAAAAAATATCAGCAACATTTGGAGGAGATTATTAGAAATATCTTCTGGATCTGTAAACAAAGCAATCTCTAACAGTGCAATCTGTGTGCAGTGCTACACATCATTCAACAGAGCCAAGCGTGCTGGTTTATTTTGGCAGGCTACAGTAAATGAAGAAAGGCTTTCTGAAAGCCACTTACCATCCTCCAGGAGGAAAAGGTACTCCCTCCCTCTTGCCTGCTCTCAGACAGGAGTTTCCAAACTCTCTTTCCCACTGAAAGTCTTGATGGCACTTTCTCTGGTGCAGGTGAGTCCCAGCCATCTGACCAGGTAAGGCATTTCCGCTCGGGAGGGTGTGAAATCCCACTCCTAGAAGGTAGTATGCCATGGGTGCAAGTGGTGGAGGGCTATGTTAAGTAGCAGCCATTACTTCACAAACTGCTATCTGATACTCTTAGCTTGACGTGGAGGTCCTCTTAGCACATGTTCACAAAAGGGGAGTTGTCCAAGGCAGGAGTTCAGCCAGAATCAGGTTTCAGAAAATCTGAGCAGTGAGACACTCACCCATTTGAAGCCAACAGGAATGTACTGACTCCATGGGTCTAACTAACAATTTGACTACAGTTTGTTCAAACAAATTGTAAAAAAAAACCATCAAATGATTTAAAAAGACTTCAGAAGAGCACTTGGAATATTATGTTGGACAAGACTTCTTTTGCTAACTGTTAGCTATAACCATTTCAGTGCAGTTGAAGACTCTTAGTTCCAGTGGCTGCAAAAGTCAGTGAGAGTAGAGCTACAGGCTAAATCTGCAGTCAGTTCTTTGGAATGATGTTAACATGAAAGACAGTGTAATTTGTCTCAAGATAGTAGTCGTTCATATAGCTCTGTACTGCTAACCTGTAATCCTGTTACTGCTAAACTCAAAACAACAGATGATTATTAACACAAAGGTGATTAAAGTAACAGCATGTTCAGGAATACTCAGGATGTGCAAGATGAGCTGTGAAAGCAGACACTCTCCATGCAATTCATTGTGCATGGTAACACTTCCCAGGGACACTGGACAATGTAACCGCAAATTCTTCTCTAGAAGTGTTTGAAGTGTTTTCTAGAAGGTGTCCTATGATGCGAGTAACCACATTAGAATAATCCTGTGCATTCACATACTCGCAGCACAAGCACACACATGGTGCTAAGTGCTACACAAACTACCCTTTCTGGCCTTTCACAAATTCTTCTTTTTAAGGGACATGAGTAACATCACTATTTTCCCTCTAAGCACTTGGGAAAGAATTCCCCCAGCACACTAGTCTTAATTTTGAGAAAATAACTGAGTGAGCAGGAGCACTTTGTAACCTGCCCCTGTATGAATTCACTGATAACTGCTATTTCAACTTATGAAACTGTATGAAAGCCCCCAGATTTTAGGACTACTGTAACGTTTAAATTGCTGTGCTTAATGTTTTGATTTACATTAGTCTAAATTTCTAAACTTCTGGAAATATGTTTTCTTACAAATGGTACTACTGCAGAAAAAAAACCCCAAAAACTAGAGTCCCTGTAAAAACTGTTCTACCACTTAATGTAATTATATGATGCAGTATCATAAGAAAACTCTGGACACCTTTTTTCAAACACAGGACTCACTAAAGGACTTATTATATCGTCTTGCGTTCTACTGCCTGACTAATCCACCACTTAAAAACAACTGTCAAGAATCTTTGGAACTCCAGGAACTCCAGAAGATTCAAGATTATGAGCAATTAATACTTATCCTAAAATTAAATTAGCAAATGGTTAGTAAACCTTCAGCATCTCTGATTCCAGACCTCCAGTTTCATGATTCATTGCTTCCAATTACTAAATGTCACAGTTACTTTATACAGAACCAGCCCTGTGCATACTCCTATGCCTCAAGTTTTCCGGTAACCCTTGGATTATTGCTGAGGCTATCAATAAAGCAAACTTTAAATGATAAATTCACTGTCCTGCTTTCCATTTTTATACTGGCAATCAGTCTAGCTATAGATCTTCCTGACCTTGCATTATTATCTCATTTGGAAACATGTATTCTTCTCATCTAAGGTTTGTTTTGTTTTGTTTTTTTAACCCCAAACAACTGTCTGAAATGTACTGCTTGATCTACTGTTAGTTAACACATTCTGTAAATGTTAGTATGTATAAAATAAGAGCCTGTAAAGTAACTCAGAGATATTGTGTAAGCTGTCTCATGCATCTCATTTATGCAGTGGATCATCACAAAGTGCATTCCTATTGAGATCACTCATTAAAAATCAAAGCTTAGTCTATGCCTTTGCTAAGCAATAAATGCAGAACTCGCAACCCGTCATGATACATCCTGTCATTCACTGTAAAATAGAAAGGAAAATTCAATATTGTATTAGGTCAGTCACAGTAGGGACAAAGGACAGAATACTTTGCTAGAGTTCAGTGCTACTGAGATCTCATGCTAACTGCATTTTGCAGTACAGCACCTGCAGGTTAACACTCTAATGTCCTAGATTTCCTTGAGAGGTTACTAGCCTTGTCTCCCCTCTTCCTCTCACTGGAGGTTGCTGCTCCATCGCATGTGTGCCTGAATGGCTCATGAACCAGCCTTAAAACAGCAGGATAATTTGAGGCAGTGACCTCAATGAGCATTACAGCTGGCCCTGCCTAGGACTGAGTCGGGGATATAGAGGATCTGAAGCCCACGACACTCCATCTGAAAAAGAGATATTGGCAGCATATGAAGGAGCTCGAGCTGCTTCATAAGTACTGAACCCAGCTCCTCCTGGCACCCTGACTGGTGGTGCTGGGCTGGATGTTCAAAGGAAAAGTCATCCCCTCCACCATGCAACTGATGCCATGTGGAGTACGTGGGTCACACTGATCATGCAATGGGCTGTAATTAGTGTTTCTTACTCTAAGTCATGGTAGTTTTGAAAAACCGCCAGGCTCTAAACCTCATAGAGATGAACAGAACATTCCTCTTTGTGTTAAGAGGTGGCATGGAGCAGTGAGAGCTACTGGTGGGCAAAATCCTTTCCTCGTCCAGATCCAATCCCTGCAGACTGCAAAAGCTCTCATGTACGATGGGGCTGAAGGCAGCAGGGTGCATGCTCTAGATATTACTTCTGGTCACCCACCAGAGGCCAAGAAGGACCCAGAAATTTAATTTGGAAGAATGAAAATGACAGAAAACAAGACCCAGACTTTGGAAGAACTAAGAACTATGAGAGAGTGGACTTTGAGGCCAATCCTAAAGCTACAAAAATGTAACATGTGGGGAAACCACAAATTCCATTAGTTTCCCCACTTTATTGGACCTCATTTTTTCCAAGCTGAAAACATGTACACAAGCTTCAGCACTCTTCCCGTTGAAGTCAATATGAGATCTCAAGATTTAACTAACCTTTATTGCTGTGACAGCTGAAGAACATCACCACACCAGTTGGCCAGCACAGCCCCTAAGTCTTTATCTAGCATTTTTAAGAAAATGGCCACAAGAATAATTTTAAAATTTAAAAAAAAAAATAATTTAAAATATTCTGTAGTGTGAGGTACCACATCTGCTCTACCCTCACAGCACGTTCATGAAATTTCATTTGTATCAGAAATTGCTAAGCAATATAGTACCCAAATCTAATATAGACATGATTTCCTGACACACAGATTAGCTGAGATACCGGCAAGAAATGAAGACTGGCATCCTCATGCTTTAGAAAATGGTATTCATTGGGAGCAGCAGTTCCCTGTACCTTGTTTCTATTTTCCTGTTTAAAACTGTCTCTAAAAGGAGGGCACTGGCTGATACAGCATGTGACACTGAGTCAGCACTCACTCCCTGAGGAGACCACAACACACTACACCACCAGCACTGCTCTGCTTTGCTCGCAGGCTTCCACGCATGGAGGGACCAGGCAAACCAGATCTAGTCTACAACAGCAGCATGGGTTGAATTCAAGTTCAGATCTCCATAACACAGAGGAAATCTAAATATCCCTCTTAAAAGGAATGGCTAACAACAGTGCATGGCAAACAAAACATTCAGCTTCATGTTAACCTATATACACATATCAGATGTAACATAAGCAAAGAAATTATCAACCAGCAAAAGTGTGTTGGTTTTCTCTGATTATGTTTGTGTTTTAAAGTTTGGTGCAGAAATCAAGCAAGAACCATGATCTGACCAATATTAATTTTAAAAATGCATATTGCTATTGGCTTTTCTCATTTTTATTCTCTTCTATTGTGAATTATACAATTGTGATTATAAACCCCAGATAGTAAACGTGTTTTTCCAGACTGTAAAAAAAGAGATGGGCCAACCAGACCCAAGAGTCCACTAATTATCACTGACTTGTAAAGGCTTAAGATCAGGCCACTGGCCCATAAACACCAAGCTCCATTAGTGGAATGTGTCTCTTCCCCATCCTATTTTTTGTTGAGGAAAAGCATTCCTTGGACATCCAGTTATAGCTTATGAGTGAAATGGGAATTTGCTGTTGACGTGAGTGAGGTCGGAATTTAACCCTATAACTTTAAATTTAAAAATTAAAAGGATCTTCTATTTCAAAATTTTAGTTGGGGTGAAGGCTCTTACTAGCAGTGGCTCTATCATCCTACAAGTTCTTTAGGATTTCCTGCATAAAGATCTGTCTTCTGAGATTTTTCTAAGTAGCTGCTGCCACTCTGCTGCAGTAACTTACTATGCACTGAGGTAGGTCCAGCTGGACAGGCTAATACAGTGATAAAATTAACTGTAAAGGAAGCAAATTTATGACTCCCAGGTCTCACAGAGAAACACATGTGATTATCACTGAAGATCCAATTCAGTGTATAAGTTAAACACATGCTCAACAGAAAAATATGTATCAGTCATCCCCTTGAGTTACAGGGATATTTTGCTATTTAAGATGAGCCAGTGCTTTGCTGCCTCAAGGCCAGATAACTGAGCCTACATACAGCTGTGTGGTGATTGAGAATAATTTTACAAGGGCTAATAAGTGATTGTTAGCTGTTTTAATAAATGACTAATCAATTGACAATTATATGTTACTGTGGACTGCAAAGACTAAGAGGTCTGACAAATACTGTCTGTAACGTTCACATAAAATTGATTCATAAAGTATGGCATTTTCACCCATTTCCAAGGCTCACCTGTACTGGAAACTTTTCTTTCCACCCTAAGGCCCTTCTATATCCAGCATTTATATGTGCAAGATGTTATAGACAGGGGTCACCCCCTAGATGTATTGCAAGTCCCTCATGGGAATAGAGTTGGGATCTGCAGCACAGGAGTCCAGCTGGTTAAGGACATTTCTAAACCTAGGAGCACTTGACCAGCATAAGATACAGAGAACCAAAACTATGCAGTATGGGCTGTTACCAAACATTTTGCAACCACAGAAAACTGTCAAGAGAAACACAAATATCTTTGCAATTTTGGATCTGTTCAAATAGTTTTCCTGAAGAAGTGGAAACCTTAAAATTAGTAAAAATAATAATCTTTTAAAGTTCTCATTTAAAATACATGACATTTTTATTTTCATTGTTTAACATGACAAAATGAGAATAAAAGTAGGTTATCAAAAGTGGGTGCTGGCATTCATACTTTTTTATAATTGGCATACACATAATGTATATGAATAGCCACACATTTCTAGTGACAGACTATGAACAAACACACATACATATACATAGATAAATAAACATACTATACATACATACATGAGTGAATATACATATTTATGTGCATACAGTATACAGACAAGATACTATACAGGTACAGTAAGTGCAATATACTGTATAAGGCTATACAAACACCGAAAGATTCTGGTGAAATGGTGACAACCATGAGAACAGAGCTTGGGAGGTTTGTGACTTAATGCAGACGGTGGGGAAAACCTTGCTGCTCTGTGTCGTGTTTTATGCATCAGGCACACACAGTTCAAACAGAAACATGGTACAATACATTCAGTTCATATACAAAGAAGGTAAGACAGGTGGGAGTGCATGGAGACAACTGAAATGCATATGAGCAGACAAATAACGTTGTTCTACCTAGAATACAGAATGTTTTGTTCTTTTACAGAGAATGTGTATATATAAACTCATGCTTTCATGAATTCATGCCATTTTTATTTCTAGATTTTCCTTTAAGAATATTATAAAATTCTTGCCCTGAGTTAAACATAAATACACACAGAAAAGGGGGGCGGGGGAAGGAAATTGCATGCTTCTGGGGTTTTTTTAAATATTTTTTTAACCAAGGCACAATGTCTTCAATAGTGGTTGCAAGACCATTTGAAATAAACTTAGCAATTGTTATTGTTCTGGTACTGCATCCTTCTTAATGTGACTAAACTAATTGTTTGCACACAGAAGTCTCAGAACAAGTTTTGAAGTGAATTTACAAGTTTTGGAAGAGAATAAGTAAATTTATGAGAAACGCCTTAAAGAGAGACTCCCTGAAGAGGAAGGAATGCTACCAAATACTGATGTTCGGACTGAAATGATTTCACATAAATTATGTTATTTATTTGTTTGGTGTTACTGTAAGTTTTTACTTATTTTTAGTAGAACCATGAACAATTCTGCAAAAGCAGCTGAAAATGAGATTAAAAACTTCCAAATAATGTTTAGTTTCTTGTTGTAGGCGGGACAGGACAGTGATCTCACTGATTCAGTGTCTTAAAAGCTGCAAGAGTTATAGCTTAGGAACATCTGTTCAATGACACCGTAAGAATTTAAAGGCGTGTATCTCCCCACCTCACTGACCTGCATAAATCTTTTATTGAAAATATTAGTTATTATTTTCTATGTATGTCATATTACATTCTACATCCCTGTGTGCAAGTCTGACTCTCAAATGAAAGGTCTGAGTGCAAAGGCCATGCTTGGCTATTGCCCCATGTCTGAGCCCTCAGGTCCCAGAGGCACAGTCCTCACCAACTTCTCACCAACTTCCAGGGGCAGAGGGTAAATCACCTTCCAGGGAACAACCACCTACATTGTGCTACATCAGCTGTAGCATCAGTCCCCATAAATGTCTCTGTTGAGCTAAGACTATTTTTCAAAGTACTGAAACACACCATCCCAACTCTATCAAAACCAGGCAACACATAACAACCCCCTGAAACCACAGACCACACAGATGAGATCTTCCCATGCCTGTCCTATGCCTTTTAAAAGAAACTGCAACTCCCAATCTGAGAAATAACTAGGTAAAAACAGTAAAAAAGTCTTGAGCAGGAAGTGAAAACCCTCGTAAGTGCTGTATTTCATTCTTTGTCAGAATACTGCTGTATTTGAAGAGTTTCAACAACTTCTGTGAGGGAACAAGCCTCTTTCTCTACTCTGCTGGCAAGCTTACAAAGCCCATGCAAGAACAAGAAGAGATCAGAGTAAGGGAATAGAATATTCTTCCTCCCACTCTCTTCCATCACAGCTGAAATAGCAGCAGCCAAGCCAGCACTTGAGGGTGAGGAAAGGTATGGAGACAGACTCTACGTCTGGTGGTCAGAGACTGGTCACTCTGTTCCCATCTCTGATACCTCGTTTCTGTGGCACTACTGCTCAGCTGACCTGCTTTCACCCATCACTGCTTCTCTCCAACATGCCCTCTTTGTGCCTAAATCCCACACGAATGAGCAGTACAGAGGAGAGCCACCAGAGCCACGCTTGGGCCTTGGGACCGACCGCCACAGCAGCGTGTGCCCAGATCCACCTCTGCCTAGCTTCCCCCGCCACCTCCAGAGGTGTGAGGGCCACCAAGCATGCACTCCCCCAGGCTCTGAGATCAGAGTCCTGGCAAAGCAGGACCCAGCAATGCAGTGACCTGCTTCTGCTGCATGACCAGCCCAGCTGAATGCTGAAGAAAAGATGTTGGGACAGCAATAGCAGGGCTGTCTGCCAACAGAAGACAGCTTTGACACACTTGCTTCTAATGCCAGTCAGTCAGGCGTGCCTTGGAGGTGAGGGATGATGGATGTGGCAATTCCATCCACTTCAAGATTTGAATTTTCTTTTCTTTCTTTCTTTCTTTTTTAATAAGCATTCTTTATTTACCGTTTGTATATTTAGAAACAATTTGCACTGCTCTGGAACCATGCACTGATTATGTAAGACCAGATTCAAGCTAAAACTCAACACAATGCAATGTGGAGCCTTCCCTAAAGCATTAACATTCTTGTTGTTACTCTCATCCAAACTGTTGACAGCATATTTAGCTGGACTGAGGACAGAATTTTGCCTTCGTGTGTGCAAGATACTTGTCCCTGCAGGAAAAAAAAAAAAAAAAAAAGGAACTGTGTAAAGTAATCCAACCACTCCCTCTTGTGGGCACGGGGCTCTGCTGCACTTTGGAAAGGCCCAAAAGCATCCTTGGAAATCCAAATTCTCACAGATTTTTTGTAGTGCAAACTCCCTAGGAGGCTGTGTGACACTTCAGGGCACAGCTCATGCCCCCGCACTTCTCTGTAAGTGGTGGCAGGCAGTGTGATAACTGACTTGTGAACATTCACCCTGAACAAGAAGGCAAAATTCCATGGCTCTGATTTTCAAGTAAACTCAGGCCACAAGCTGGCCAAATCCATACATCATCTTACCATACAAGTTGGCCTATGTCCCATCGGTGAAGAGCCTGTGCCAGGATTTCTCTCTGTACCCTACCGTGGGTTCTTCCATGCCTCTCCATCCTCCCAGGTGGGACCCAGAGGAGTTTCCTCCTCCCAGCTATTTGCAAAACCAACATCCACAAAATTCAGTCTATGTCTGAATTCATTTGTTTTCACCTACATAGACACTAAAGACTTCTCCACTGGAGGAGCAGGACTTCTCTATGAGAGGGACATTTGAGAGACAGACATCATTTGTAAAATGTTCCTAGGAAAATTTACCTGCTTTTCTGGTTTTAGACATTCAAATGCATTTAACTGTATTAGTGGCATATAGTATACTGCACCTCAAATAGTCTTTGCACTTTCTAATTTCACATAAATTGAAGCTTAGGCAATTCATGACAGTCACATACTTCCCAGTCTACTCCCATGTGCAACTGCCTACTTTCTCATCTATTACACTAATCTTACAAATCCTTGGGATAAGGACAGGCTTTGTTCTACACACATTGTCTACCAACACAAGGACCTTATTTATGACTATGACTCTTAGACACCAATGCAAATGTTATTGTGGTCAATCCTAGTGGGCAACATTAAGCAGGTTTTGGATCCAGTGACTATCCCAAGCCTTACTAAAGGTGATGGTTAAACATAAGGAGTAATTAAGACCCTTTAAGGGAATAACTTCACAGGCAAAAATAGAAGCTACCATCCAAAGCAATAAATAGTGTACAGAAAGTCCAGACCAAAACCCCATTGGACTCTGATTACAGAGTGAGAGGGATGGGACTGTTTCCATGCTGTGGACATACATTTTGAATGAAGAAAAAGATCAAGTATCAAAAAGACCAACCATAATCTTGGCTCCAAGAGCACAGAGGCAGAGATCTCAGAGGCATTGCACTGGCTGAAGGGGAACACTTGGTATTTACACACAGGGAGAAGAAAATGATTGCCACCATCCCATGAATTGTCTCATATGTTTTGCTATTCTACATCCAAAATACACAACAGACTTTCAAAACTTTTGAAAATTAGAGGAAAAAAGAGGGACAGAGAAAGTCATAACAAAGTGGCAATTAGCACAGTAGGTAAATATCCCTTTTGAATAGGAATTCAGAACTGCATCTCCCCTGAGATCTTCAACCAGCAGCCCAGGGGGATCTTTTTTCCCTTTGGCCCAGAGAGCAAGTATGGCAGAAGTTGGTTCTTTCATTGCAAATCCTTCTGCACTACTGAAACTACAAAAGCAGAATCACTAGAGTTTGATCCTAGTTTCAGATTGTGCTTCATCAAGGAGTGCATCTAGCAAAGATTTACAGTACTGAGTGATGACAGGCGTTTATGCTATAGAGCAGATACAAATTCTCTTACCAGCACACTTATTTTTGGTGTTACCATTTCCTTAGTATCCAAACTGGATGAAAGAGTACTTCAGTTACAGAGTTCTCCATCTACCTGCAATGGCTGTATTTCTTTCATATGATGGAAGTTAAAAAAAGACTGCTGTGATCAGATACAGAACAGCGGATCTTGATTTATAGCTGCTCATTTTTTAGCAGCAGAATTCATTAAATGCAGCAGTCAGGAACTCAGCCCTGATACAACGCCCAACAACTGCAGGGTGTTTACTGACTGCTTTGAACTCTTGTACACTACCGCTGGGGAAAATGGTAACTTTAAGCTGAGAATAATAAAAGAGCACAGATGCTTTGTTTATGCTCACAGAGTAGCACAGAGCCTATTCGCTTTCAATGCACATTTGCCAACTAAAGCATGATAACGTCAATTAATTGGGGAAATACTTTGTCTAGGTACCTTGAAAAATAATTATAGCCATAACTAACAATTCACCCTTCTTGCATTCATTAATTACAGGGCAAACACAATGCTTACAAGGCACACAAGGACTACAATAGGCTTTGTATGCGCAAGTAAGGCCAGAGACATTAAGAGCTGGGCTTGTGATATTTAGTTGACCCACGTTAGAGCAGGGTGAGGAGTCCTCCCCTGAGTTATGAAATTAGGCACGAGACAAATACTTATCTGCATCGCTGAAGAGTGCTCAGTACTTGTCAAAATCCAGCTCTAAATTATTTAAAGTTTTGTAAATTTCTTACAGTGGGCTTATACTGCACTTAGAGGGTATTGCTCTAAGAACGCCTGTGGAGAGCAGCTAAATGTATAGTCAGCCTTTCCTTTGTTGTATTTGCCTTCCATCACTTTTTTTGTTTTAAAATGGAACTACATGTTTGGGCTTCTTCAGCTAGAGTACAAAATTAAATAATAATTGCCCTGAAAATAAGGTCTCGCATCAGTTTTAACGCTATAAATTGTTTTCACGGTAAAACGAGCGTGTTTTAGTTGCATTTTGGAAAGCACCGAAATATCGAGTCTTAAGCAAAACGTTACCTAAGGCGTTCTGTGGAAGACTCTGAGATTTAAGAGGTGCGGCCGGTGCAAGCCCCCCCTGCCCGTGCGGCGCGGGGCTGGCGGCGGCGGGAGCTCAGAGCGCTCCTGCGGGCCTGCAGCACCTCCGAGGGACGGGGCTCAGCCGCCTCGGCACAAGGTTCTGGCAGCTGTCCGAGGCAGCGCTTCCGAGTCCAGCCGTCGGGGAAAGAGAAAGCCTGATGGCTAGAAACGCCCAACCCACCGAAACCGCTCCGCTTGAAATAAACAACTGATGTCCGAGAAAACTCGGGTGAAGATCCTCCAGGAGCTGAGCAGGCCTTACCCTTCCCCCAGGGGCGCAGGGCTTTGTCACCGGCAGAAGGGCAGCGCCGCCGCTGCCGGGAACAAAAGGTATAAATG